>NC_066243.1:18352612-18553484 GCF_024542735.1 Bombus huntii
ATTCAATGCCGATTAATTCATACATTTAATATTTGTATTTCGTTAAATTGTTCATTTATCAATTAGCATGGAAATTGAATGTCACAAGATCGTTCGGTATCACAGTCGTTTTTCAATTATTTTAATGTTTATGTATTTACGAATATTACTTAGTATGTATATATATATATATATATAGCGTACTGATAAATACAGTTATAAAATATGAGTGCGCCTTTATGCATCCTTATTTTCAAAGGGCCTGCTTTTTGTATATTTTTCTTCCTTTTTTACCCCCTTTTGTCTTGCAAGGTTGAGCCAACAAACAACGTAATGTATTTTTGTTCTTTGTTCTTATCTCTTTTGAAGTTCCCTTCTGTAACTGCAACCGTATATTTTTACCCGTTTTTTCTTTTTTGTGTTCTTTTTCTTTTTTCTCTTTTTTTTTTGTGTGTGTGTGTGTGAGCTTTCTCGTTCTAGAGCACTCGCATTCAGTATTGCGATCTAAGATTTTGACCACCGTACCAATTTTACAGGACAACGTCTTTGTTACGTTTAGAAATTCTAATTAGAGTATGTTAAAATTCAGGTACAAATATACCTGACGTTTGCTGAAAATGTTCAGCCTACTCTAAATACAATGACCCAACTTTTAAATAAAATAACTCTTTGAATCAAAAGAGTTACAGAAGCAAGAAGTTTACAGCATCAGACTTTTAAACTTACTTATATATTAACAGGACGTGACAGAAATATAAACGAGATTTCTAAAAGTACCTTAAGACGTAGCCTGTGTGTCCTTTTCATAACATCAAAGCTCTCGACTACTGAACACTTAACGCGATTTAGTCGATTAAACCATGATATCGCCGGCGCAACGTCGTCTGTGTCTGGGGACGGCAAAACAACAAAGTACCATTCGTCGCTGGACTATAGTAAATTTAAAACAGGAATCGTGACGAAACCTATGGCGATGGCGATATGGCGTATCGTAGGCGCCTAGTCAAATATAGATGCGTTAAAAACGAAGTAAGAAGGAAAATGGCGCCACTGGTATTAAATTAAATTACACAAGGTACTGGCCATTCAGGCGAGAATAATAAAGCACTTGTGCATTTAAAGCTCTATGATTACACGAATCTAGACGCCACACGATTCTCGAAGATACGCCCACCACGTCCTTCAAAAATTTTAATAATGAAGCCACAATGAGCCCCATAGTCTCGACAGGAGTTCTAAAAAATTTCACTAAGTTTCTTCTCACCTACTACGCGTCGCATCGTTATACCGTAGCTAGGCATTAACGACTGTTCGATTTGATTCGTTAATCGATATACTATTTGTGTTGTTCAACACGCACGGCAACGAAACTTTGGATGGATCCTACATTTCTCTCCAATAGCTGACAAATCCTGATAACTCATTCCCTTCGAAACGAATTCATCGTCTTTTTGGTATCGTATGATGAATTCCTTTCACAGTTCCTAATGCTGAAGATTGCATTCTGGATTTGTCAATCGTGTTTCGTCGCACGCGAATAAAAGTATTTATGGAATTGAATAAACACAATTATCTTTTTTCTTTTTAGTTTGAAAATTGTAGTGCACAGGCAGTCAGCGAATGTGATTTGTTTATACGTGATACTGTCTTTTCTTGTGTATACGTATACGCGCGCAAATACGTGCGTGTTGTACCCGATGTGTATGTCGTACGTGTCTTTCTTACATATATTTGAATTTACGTGTACAGATAGTAATAATGGTAAAAGTGAAAATAGAAATGGCGATAATGATTTTTACTTGTCCCACCAATCAGGATCATTACCGCTGACATTGTTAGCAGAACTATTATACGGGCTGTTATAGTTACCTCCGTAATTGCCATAACTTCCTATAAGAGAAAGAACGATTTATACGAAATTTTCATTAAATTACGATAATGAACATTTACGAACCTCCGTAACTGCCAGGCCTATTGGAGGAACCATTATTACGGGCAGATCCGGAACTTGGTGTTTGACGATAATCTCTAGCACCAAACCCACCGCTAAATCGGCCTTTGGTACTCCCAGCCCGACGAGATCCACCTCCAGAATATCTCGCTTCAGAGAACATATCGTCTAACCAAGGAGGAAGTTCCTGATTAGCTTCAATCAGAAGAGATACCAAATCGCGCACCAAGTTAATATTCTTGCTGTTGAAGAATGACGTTGCTAAACCTGTCGCACAAATTACATTTGTACTATCATTAAACATCGGACAACAAAGGGTAATAAATGCCTGTAATAATAAATATATCATAAAGTAAAAAAGACGAACCTAAATTTCCCATACGACCAGTACGGCCAATTCGATGAACGTATTCTTCAACATCTCCCGGTAAATCGAAGTTGATTACGTGCTTCACGTGTGGAATATCAAGCCCACGGGCAGCAACGGCGGTAGCAACAAGTATCGGCGCTTTACCAGCTCGGAAGCGACGCAAAGCTTCTTCTCGTTCACGTTGTGTTCGATCACCGTGAATGCTAGTCACCGGATATCCCATATGATGTAAATATTCTTCCAACATATCTGCACCTTTCTTTGTTTCCACAAATACTAGAGTCAATGACTCAGCAGCTAAATTAAAAAGATAATTGTTAATGTTATACATGTAAAGTATACACGTATTACACAATGTTTCGCAATTTCGATTACGTACAAGAATCTGAGTAGTTGCCAGCTTGAAGAAGGTCAAGCAAATAAGAACGCTTATCATGTTCTTCCACCCATACAATTTTCTGAGTAATATTTTCAGATGTAGAACCAACACGGCCTACAGCTAAAAAGATATAGTTACTGAGGAAGTCTCTTGCTAACATTTGAATTTCTTTCGGAAACGTAGCTGAAAACATAAGTGTCTGCCTTTCCCCAGTAGGAGGCATTGTGTCCTCCTGGACTATACGTCTTATTTGTGGCTCGAAACCCATATCCAACATACGGTCTGCTTCGTCCAATACTAAATATCTGAAAAGAAATATTAAACATTATACGCTATAAATTAGACGTTCGAGATTAATAATAACACAAGTTTTATACATACCGACAATTATGCAACCCAATTTTACCTCGCCCTAACATATCTACAAGGCGACCAGGTGTTGCAACAAGAAGATGACAACCGCGATCTAATTCTCGCATTTGATCTACAATGTTCGAACCACCATAAACAACAGCAGGACGCATACGTGATCTATATGCGAATTTCCGCGCCTCGTCATATATTTGCGTAGCAAGCTCTCTAGTAGGTGCTAGTACCAGACCAAGAGGGAAATGTTTACGCTTTCCAGAAGTGTTGGCTGGAGGTGCACGTGGCCCGCTTTCATAAATCTGATTTAATATTGGCACTAAAAAGGCCGCTGTTTTACCAGACCCCGTTTGGGCACAGGCCATAACATCACGGCGCCCGATAATAATCGGTATCGCATATTTCTGTACTGGCGTGGGTTTATCATAACCAGCCAAAGTAATGCTATTCTTTATTATCTCCGTCAGCTTAACTTCGTCAAACTATAAGAAGAAGTAAGATCATAAGATGCGTAAAAGTTGATACGGCTCATTTCTAGTTATAAACTATACGTGTGCAATTCAATTATATGCAATTTTAAAACTTACAGATGTGATATGTGGAGGTATGTTATCCCCAGTAGCCTCAACTGGGATATCCTCATATTTACTAAAGTTAATGCCAGTATTGCCACTACCAAACAGCTCCACCTCCAATCGCTCGTCTCTTGAAGTGGGAATTGTCCAGTCGATTTCAGAGTTTGTTCTACCTCCCTCTCTATCGTCCTTCCATCTACCACCCATTCTGTGATCGTTTCTGCTCTCTTGCCAGCGATCGTTTCTAGGTTGATCCTGCCAACGGTCATTTCCAGAATTAATTTGACGATCTCGCTCTCGGTCAGAATTGGCATATCTATAATCTCTTCCATTTTCTTGATTGGCACTACGTCTGTTGCGCCCACCAAAATTCCCGAAATTTCCAAAGTCGACATCACGAGAGCGTGTATCTCTGTAGGCTGAACCACCTCTTCCCCTATCACGATCTCTATCCCTTTCCCTTTCACGATCGCGATCTCTTCCTCTATCTCTATCGGAATATGGTCTTGAGTTGGAAGAAAAATGGTGATCACCGCCAGAAGGCGCGTTGCCTGTGGGCAAATTAATATTACAGTCCTTATCTTCTCTTTATTATTATTATTATCATTTTTTTTTTTTAATTATTAGACGAAATCGTTTAAATAATAAAACTTTTTATAAAATAGCACTATACAAAGAAGCTCTACTGACTCATATATCTTTTCAGTAGCAACATTTTTTAGATATTCGTCCAATATTTGATATTATATTTGGGTGTTTACAATACAAATTCTACATACATACATGTATGTAGATGTATAACATAGTAGAAAAATCAACAGAATCATTTCAAAATATGATACTATGTATATACGCAGATGCAAATTAAAAATAAAGCATAGATATAATGTAATAAGAATTTAGAAGACTCACTTCCAGACTTATTTCGCAAATGCGGTGCTACGTAGCGACCCCCACTTGGTTGGCGGGAGCCCTGCAAGTCCAGACCAGCTAACTAAAATATAAAGTACAAATATTTTTAAATCTTCTTTATTCGTAATATACAACAGTAATGAGCAAACTCTGGATTTTTTGAAAATATAACACGTAAGTACTTTAATATGAAATTATTTAAATGAAATTGTCTAAATTATGTCATATATGTACAGCATGTACATCATTGTTTACAATTCTTTTAATCATGCCTATTTACTTCCTATTTCTGTATCACTATGAAAGGTTTGGTTATCATCTTGCGCTTCACTGACAATTTACATCAAGGTTTTTAGTAGCCAAGAGACTGATATGAGAAATAAGTAAAATATCATATTGACAAATTAAGTAAAATACAAAAAGTAGCAAATAGATCGTGTTTAACATACATGAACATAAATAATTATAATGATATATATATATATAATAAGACAAACTAGTCTTTGATCTAATATACAAAGTTGATAAAAGATATTTCACTGAGGTCAACAAATATTATTCGTCACATGTTACAACAATAAAGACTATAATGACAACATATAAAAGAATCCCTACGTTCATAAAATAAATGTATAGTGAAAAGAAATTTTAAAATGATGTAGCACTTTTTAACAAAGTCAATTTATTTATGAAAATAGTATATGGATGAAAGTAAATATGAGATAACTAATAAAATTTATTGTTTGATTGACACATCAACGACAGATTTAGGTTGTATATTACTTTCTATTTTTAATAACAACCGGAAACAATTATTAAATATTTTGCCAATTTCCAGATCTCAATCTATGTACGCATTTATACAAGGAATCAAAGACAAAATTAAACAGCATCCGATTGATGAAAAAGAAAAAAAAAGAAAAAACAGACCCAACTATCGAAACAAAATAACCATGGGAAAGATGTATCTTAAATTTAAATACTAGGAAACAAACAGAACATATACCTATTTGATATTTATACGCTGTCATAAATGTTACTATGTATGTATATATGATAATATGTAGAAATTATTTTATAGGGTATATGCCCTAAATTTGTCACTAAAATGTATGTATCTTCTTGTTCTTATTAATAGAATATCAAACATATTGCTTGTCTTTATTAGATAATGAATTATTTACTGTTAAATAAGCAATTATTAGTTTAAAACTCATATCACATCTATGACAAATTTAAGCAGTGTGGATGTTGTTCCCTATTCCTTAAGCAAATGGAGCTTTTACATCCGGTGTACCCTCAATTTTATACGGAATTATGTATTATATGTAATTCATCTAATCATAAGAACTTGAACATGATAGAAGAGCAATGTTAGAATGCGTCACGGCACGAGGTTTGCTGTTCCCGGAATTGGTTGCCGCCATTACAAAGCTGTACGTCACAAACCAACCCGACGATGATCCAAGTCTACAAACTTTTTAATGTAGGAAAGATGCAAGAATGATTGATTCGCAGAAATGTAGGTTATAAAATAATACTTACGGATAGTCACGCACGATTATATGAAGAAAATTTTTGGGACGGTATAAGACAACAAAAGATTCAAGTAGAAAGGATAAAGGAAGAAACGGTAGATTGGAACAAGGCTTGGCCTGTCAAAAATATAACAAAACCGCTAATTTTCTTTACCTGCTGCTCTAGACCTGATCCATTCTGGTTGGCTGCATTACTCATATTACTCCGCCTCGGTGCGTATTTTTCGTAGCTCTGCCGCAGAAGCTCTTTAGCTATTTCTCACCTAGGCAATCACTAAGCAAAAAATTTCAATTGTTCGTTCCTTTTCTCTTTCCTTCCGTTTCTTGATGAGCTAAAAACGAAACTTGTCGACTAAGTCAAGTATTTAGAATTACAGTTTCTGCCTGTCGATAATTCGGTACAAAGGAAATTCGAATACTGGCTACGATGAAAGGCCTCTGGCCACACTTGACGTCGACGCAACAAAAATGGCCGAGCGCCGAAATATCGCTAGCAAAATGGCTGACGACTAATATCCGCCGGATATCGACGCAACTAAAAGAGCATACTTTGCTGGACAATTTTCTGTTTGTCTACCATTCCTACTATTCTAGCGTATTAAAGTTTGGAACAAAATTTACGGCTTACACATGATGTTAGAATAGAATCCACGAACACATTGTATTACTTTTCTAATTTATTATCGGTTGGTACCCGTGTTCGACATATTGACTACATCCAAATTTCCAATACCAAATTGTTACGCTAAATTCAGATTCCACTATCAAATATACTAGAAAAATAAAACTATAAGATTACTATTCAATACTTTTGTAAAATAAATCTTTCGATGACATGAATCGAACGGCAACGTGAATAATATTACGATAGAATGATTTTTTTAAACATTTTATTGTATAAGTCTCAGAGTTTAATCAATCTTTAATCTAATCGTCTTTCTTAGTGTCGGTCTTTCCACCACGAATTCTTCCTGTACGACGAGCAGCAATAAGACCGATCTTACGACCAGCGCTAGTTCCACGTTTAACTGTGGATGCTTTACCAATATGTTGATGGTTACCACCACCATGAGGATGCTCAACTGGGTTCATAGCAACACCACGAACCTGTAAATAAGAAAAGATATTACAGACCCAATACCGGTGACGCCACACCATATTATAGATATCAAACTGCAGGCTTGCTCAGTTCAAAGATTTTCCACAACAAATTGTTCAGGTTTCAAATGTCTAAAAACCATCATCGACAAACATTTTTCTAATAAAACGTAAAAATCTGCACATATTGTATTTAGTAGTGTAAAAGATAAACTGTACCTTAGGCCAGCAATTTCTCTTCGCCTTGTATTTATGATACGCTCGACCAGCTTTAAGGATTGGTTTATCAATACGTCCACCACCAGCAACAATACCAACCATTGCTCTATTGTTGGATGGTATAACCTTTTTAGCGCCAGATGGTAATTTCACTCTGGTTTTCTTTGTATCGGGATTATGAGCTATGACTGTAGCATAATTTCCCGAAGCCCTCGCCAATCGACCTCTGTCGCCAGTTTTTTCCTCCAAATTACAAATAATGGTACCTTCAGGCATTTGACCAACAGGCATCACATTTCCAATTTGGAGATTCGCTGCAACATAAAGTATTCTATATTATTGATTTATACCAATACTTTTTCCATATTTCTTCCATTTATAAATAATTCAATGCATTCTAAATAATATATCCTGGCTAAAGTTATTCGTTTACCTTTTTTCCCGCAATACAAAAATTGTCCAGTATACATTCCTTCGGGAGCAATAAATAATTCTTTACGGGTTTTGAACTTGTACGGATCTCTGAAATGAACAACAGCTAATGGTGCACCACGACCAGGGTCATGAATGATATCCTGCAAATGCAATCATTTTTAACAGAAGATAGTAATAAATTTTTATAGTATAATTTTATAAAAACGCATAATAGTGTCAGAAAGAGCCTCTAGTAGCTATTCATCAGATGTCTATTCAGAAGTAGACAAACTAGAATTCATCATGAATGTGAATATAACTTCTAAAAAGTGAAAATACAGTAGGAATCTACAGTAAAAAGGAAAAGTGAAAAAAAAAAAAGAAACAAAACAAAGTTAACTGAAAATATTATAAAATAAAAAAATTGAACGAACCTTCACAACACCTTTGATGTAACCATGCCTCTCGGAGAAATCCAAGGAGCGAAGTTTTGGTGCTCCCTTTCTCCTTTTTGTATGGGATCTGAAAACAGATCCAGCTCCTTTACGCTGAGCACGAATCACTCGACCCATGGTTTAAATCCTATACACAAAATTACATAAAACGTTAAATTATTTTGCTCTTACAATGCTAGAAACAGTGAAAAACGTGACACTATCTGTTATTCTCGTAGCGTAACAACATAACCTCTAAACGATACAATCAACATTTAACTTAATTTCCTTCCTAAAAACTAAAATATTTACAGAAACGTCTACAAAATTAACAAATGTGTTCTAATAACAATTGTTTTATAGCAGATGCATTTTATTTTCATAAATTTAAGAGGATTTTAAATGTAACATAATCACGCGTCACATACCGACCGAACCAATATCGAACAGAGAAAGACACAACCGGAAATCACATCAACGTGTAAAGTTTAAATTGGTTGCACTGAGTGCCCCGCTGAAATGTTTGATTTTAAAAATCGAAATGTATCTTTGGCGAAACGATACTTGGTATAGATTTTATTATAAAAATAATAATTTAATAATTGTTAATTTTATAGTATTAAGCATTTATATACTTCTGCTCTGTGTGTGCGTGTGTATATATATATATATATAAACTCTCACTTGTATTAGTTATCAATACCAAGAATACTTAGGGAAACGGATGTTCTGACTATTGTAATGCAAGCATGCAAAATGTGTAGACGCGTTTGCATAATATTCTCAAGTTTAGTTTTAATTTGTGTGTGTGCTTTAATTTTATCAAAATAATTTAAATGAAAAAAATAATTGTATGCTCATTCACTGCTTTCCTTTGCTTTTCGCAGTTCATGTTTTAGGTAATATTGAAATATTTTCTTTATCAACAAAATTTTACGAAATATGATTTTTCGTAAAACTTAAATTATTCCAACCAAATTATACCAATTTAATTTAAAAGCTGACACATATTAATGATATATATCACAACAATAAAACTTTATCACTATAAAATATATGTATGTGGACATCAATTTATCAACTCATACATCCTGTAATAAGGACTGCAGGACTTAACTCAATAAACATGATAGTGTTATCACTAAAAGTTTATTTAAATTACACTCTTTTATTAAACGAAACATGCTCATTAAATAAGGAAGTAAAAAAGATCATTATTCCGTTTAGAGACTGATTCTTCTGCACGTGGAAGATGAAATTAATGCCACGAAACAGGAACCACCGTGTTTCCAACTTAATATTAATTAATGACAAGAGAATTACAAGATGCGAAGATTGTAATGTAAGATTTTTGAACATATTTACAGTTACGTTCCGGAATTCTAACGATGGATATCCGGCATTAACATTTTCGTACATGAGGGGCGGTTTCAGTAGAGGTTCTGCTTGTCAGTATGAGATAAAGGATATAATTGAAAGAAAAATAATACAAGTTGTATCGATTCAATATAGATTGGGTTCATTTGATAATCAAACTACAAATAAATACCTACATTAATGTAATTATTATAATATTTATTTTCATTGTATAATAGTAAGACAGAAAAAGTACTTTTTCATACATTATGTTACAGATTTATGTTAGGATTTTTAAGTTCCTGGGCGAAGGAATTACCGGGTAAAATAATGGCATATTCGACATTATGCTAGTGGTTAAATAAGTGGAAGATTATATAGAATATTTTGATGAACATCAAAGAAAGAATTATAGCATTTGGTCATGGTACAGGAGCTAGTGCTGCCTTCACGTTCGCATTATCGGAATTATCGAGAAGTAAATAATTGTATATACAATTATAAAATTCTCATAATGATGCTCTATGATTAAAAAATCTCTATAACGAATTTTAAAGAACGAAACAAAAATCAATGATTTGATAGAAAGTACAAAATATGAGAAATTAAAAATTATATTTGGAAAGAAATTTCAGCAGGCAAATATATGTATAATCCATAAGTACAATTCTATATAAAAGATTAAAATATTACAGCTATATGTACGTAATGCACGGAAAGCATAAAATAACAATATATTTAGCGCGAATTTAAAATGTTCAAAATGGATGTGATTAACTGTCATTCTTTGGTACATCCTGGAACAATTGCAGCATTTCTTCTTCCTCTTTTTCTTGTGCAAAATGCTCTTTATTTACTTCAGATATTCTAGAAATATTTTCCGAGCTACGCTTAATATCTCCTGTTGTATTCGTATTTTCAATACAAATACCGTCAGTTTGTTTAATAACGTTCAATGATGACATTGATCTCGGTATTTCTGTATCGCTAAACACGACTGTCATTGAAGCAGTTTCATTTACTGATTCGTCAGAAATTTGTGCAGCTTGTTCACTTTCTATAATATCTTTATTCTGTATTGTAACTGTTATTTGTTCTTTTATCGTGTTATCTTGTTCTTTTACAATATCTTTGTTTGTTTGTGTAATATGCAGTTTATCTTCAGTAGTATTTTCTGTCCCAGGTTCAACAATTTCATTATGATGTGAATTTGTAACTTTTAATTTTTTATTTGGCGATGGTTCTACACCTTCGTCTGCGATAGTTTCAACAAAAGGTGAAAGTACGTTTTCCATTGTGCTGTGTCCTTGTACAATTTGTTCATCGGTGACAAATTCCTTTTGTATTGTTCTGAAAAATATATATAATTTCGATTTAAAATCCAAATTATAGAAAACTATTCGCCATTGACATTAATATTCTTAGGCAAATATATGAACTCTTAAAACTTACTCTACTTGAGTTAGTTGAATAGGTGGAGCATGAGGATGCGTGATTTTTTCAAGTTCGGCCAATGCCACTTTGGCTTCTTGAATAATATCTAAATTATTATCATTCAAAGCCATTTCAAATATCTCTAGAGAGTATTGCGTAGGTAAAGGCGTTAAGGAATGTGGATTCATTTGCAGAGCTCTCAATACTCTAAATAGTAACAAACGACAGTGAGCATGTTCTTTATAAAATTTTTGTTCAGTTGTGCTCAAATAACAGTCATACAGCAAAGGTATTACAATATTTTGTACAGTCTAAGGAAAAAAAAAAAAGAAACAATTATTACATCCAGCATCAAGCTTTATAACAAAATATGAAAGTGGAAAGCTTACCTTAAAAAATGTTTGTTTTAAAAGAGTTCCGCTATTGAAAAATACATTTTGCAATACATCAAGAGCCACTTTACATACATCCGTATCCAGATAATGCTCTTTATTAGAAGCAATTCCATTACTCAAATGTATACCCTTCTCATATTGACTATCTCGGAGACGCTTCAATGCTCTTTTTGATAAATTTTGTGTTTTTTGAATCTGTGACACCAATTTATCCGTTAAACAAGTCAATTAAGTTTGTATTATATCGAAATACAATTAAATTTTTGTTAAATGTTATTATAAACTCACAGTCAATAAAACACGATCTTTTTCTGGTACAATATCTTTTAATATAGAAGAAAGATATTCATCCGCAACTGTCTCTATACCAGATAATGAGTTAGTATTCATTAACCAAGAGTTAAGACATTTATAAACAGATATCCTTACATTTCTAAATGGTTTGTTTCTATTAATCGTTATCTGGTTTTCTAAAGCATTCTCTGTCCATTGCAATGTTTGAAGAAGCAGTTCCAATATCGTCGATCCATACGATACTAACTGTTCTTTAAATCTACATATTTTAAACTCATATAAATTTCATTTTAACAATAGTTTGCTATTTAAAAATTATAATATTTTTACCCATTTATTAGTGAATTCAAAACATTGAATAAAGCAATATGTAGTTTCGGTAAAATAAGATATAAAATCTGTTCTTTGACAGAATTTTGATTTTTTATGTTTGACGGTTGTATCGCTAATCCTCTACATAAAACCTTCAAGATCTCATGCGGTAATACTGAATTTTTGTCATCAACTCCGCTATAAAGTTTAGACTATTTAAACAATCTCCTTTTAATATATTACATACAAACTAACATTTGTAAATTATTCTCTTACCATAACATAAATGATAAATAAGAACACAAGTTCGAAAATCTTTGTTTCTGTGTAAAATAGAATTGAATGATATTCTCTTCAGATATATTAGGTAATTCTAATTTATCCCATATGTTCACATTTTCTAATTCTGTCAAGTTTGAAAATAATTCATCCATTATTACATGTAAGCTATTGCAAATAAGCGCTTGGTTATATATCCATCCAGTATAATTTGGTTTCGAAGGTGGAGGTTTAAACGAACGCTCTGTTGCTTTTGCCAGAAGGGCATAGCATTTTGCACTGGCGCAAACCAGATTTTCTTGCGTAGAATCAACTTGTAGTAGTATAATTTTTTTTATAGTCACCTGAGATATTAAAATATTTCACACTAAATAAATATGTCTATACATCACTTTTCTGCGATAGTAAAGAAGATCGGCTACCTGAGAACGTTCACAAACTTCTGGATATCGATGTAATAATACAGCAATTAAATAATATACCGGACCACATTTCTTTTCTGTACTCAGGTTACTAATTACATTGATAAGCTGCTTTACATTTTGCATAGATACTTGTTTTTGTATCTCAGGAATATCTTTCGATCTGATAATCAGTTGTCCAAGAACTTTACAAGAAATGGATAACTCCTGTGGCGTACTATGGATACTATCTAATACTTGGGTAGCTTTTGACATCCATAGTATGCAATATTTTAAAAGAATATCTTTCGAGCATTGTGGTAAGATCGTGTCCAAAATTAATAAACCTTTACATCGAGATTGTGATTGATTTAAATAGGTATTTACAGTCGATACAATGACATTCTGTACTTTTTCAACCTAAAAATAGAAACGTACATTGTATATTATATGGTGTATTTGCGTTGAAATTACGATCGAAATGTATTATTTTTCAAGTGTAAGGTTATGTTCAAAAATATAATTTTACCTCTTCTACATCAAATGGTATATCTCCGTTAAAACATATTAAGTGTTGCAAGAATTCTTCATATTCTTTTGATTCATGATCAAAAAAATTAATTAATTCCATTATTGTTGCCATTTTATTTCTATAACGATCCACGTGCTTTCGGCAAACTCACAAATGTGGCTAACTATAAGAGAATCTAGCTATGAAGTATGTATAATATTTTCTATGTACAATACAAGAATCCCATGAGTACACAATAACTATATTTAACTATAACTACATTTTGCATTTTTAATATAATTCAACGTCAACGTTGAAAAGAAATCAAAAATTTAATTTTTAAACATAAAGTAGTTATTATGTATATTTAAAAAATGTACATATTTGGTTAAAAAAAAAAAGAAAAAATACATATATGTACATAATAAATTATGAAAAAACATTATTATATTTTAATTATACTTTAAAATAAAAATTCATATATTATTATTTTATGTGTATATATATATATATATATATATATATATATATATATATATATATATATATATATATACATGTATAATTTTTTGCTATATTCGTACAAGATGAAAATTAATTAAATCACAGAACTGAATCATCGATACTGATATTAAATATCGTTATTAAGATCGTTCACTTTATTATATCTTGATATCTTTTGTTTAAATCTTCATCTGTATCTTTGGAAATCTAGATAAATCGCGCGCTCAGAAGCAGTTAGAGCGGAGTAAATGACGAGATTCTTTTACGCAATGTGATTGGCCTCAATTGTAAAAGGAATTACATATTATGTAATTTTGCGGTGTACTCGGTGACGACGATTTAAATATTTCTTCTTCTCTCATGGGCGTATACGATCACGCGAACCATGTTTTACGCTACTTTTTACATTAATCTCTCCGCTGCAATAAGAGGAATAACTTTAACGTAAAATACAGTTTTAAATGTTTGTAACGTTTAAACGTATAAGATAATGATATAGATTGTTTTCTAATCGATTCAATTTGTTTGATAAACAATCATAAATATTAATTCTATAGCTATTTAATTTCAGGATTCTTGCATTAATTAACGGATAAAATTAAAAACCAGAAATAGAAGAGTAAGTGAGATATACATGTATGTATGTACGTGTATGCATGTACGGTATATGTATTAATAAGCGTTTGAAGCTAATTTTTTAATATACTTTTTATAATGTAGGACTATTAAAAATTTCCTTACTGTTGTATAGATGATCTAAAATGTAAAAATATTCTAAAAAATAATTGGCTGCAGTTAGAGCGAAATAAAAATGATAAGCGGATGAGCTATGGATGGAACATAGGCGAAAGATAGAACGTTAACGTAAGAATAAATTTATTTTCCGTGTCAGTTGTTGAAATTAAATTGTAATTTATTATAAATTGTATTATTATTCAATTGTATTTAGCATTTCCTTTGTCTCTTCCGTTCGTTAGATTTCCAATGAACAGTCTGAAAATAGTATAAGATACGTCCCAGTGTATTTGGAGTATACCTACGAGTATACCTACGAGTGTATTCGTTTCCTTAAGAGTAGATTTCTTTTTATCTCGTTTTTTCTCTTTAAATTTTCTCTTTAAATTTCTCTTTAAATAATATGATTCAAACCGTTACGAGACTATAAAAAAAAAGGATATTTATTAAAAACCGTAATAACGGAGAACAAATAGGAACGGAAAAAGGATAACTAATTTGCGTAAAACAAAAAAAAAAAAAAAAAAAGAGAAAGAAGCAAAGTAGCCGTGTAAACAATGAGGAACATAAAGTGGAGAGGCATTGAGACGTGGTAGCTGTTGGGTATTGGTGTGGAAGGTAAAAATCGAGTCACAGGTATACACGGTAATAAATAGAAAAAAAGATCTGAAAGGAAACAAGGATATTTCAATTACATTCACGTGCGTATAGAGAGGTTGCTACATAGGAAGAAAACTGTGTTGAGCCCTAACGCCTACCGGCCATCCTCCTGCCTCATCAGGACAGCGTTGAGTACGAGGCTTTCCCCCTCCTGTTGGTTTTGTCTTTCCTCCCTCTCCTTCGTCGGCATCCTACGTCCTTCCTCTCGCCATTCGGACTCGCTCCTACCTCCTACCTAGCCCCTAGCACTCGTTCCTCGGATCAGTTCCCCTACCTACCGGTGTCCAGTTATGTTGTGGAGAACGTTGCTCGGGCAACAATTTGTTTGGACTTTTGTTTCGGGAGACGTCCCGTAGAATCGTTCGTTCGATAAAGACGTTGCGGACTGTATCACGTTATCGATCGTGCGTTCAGTGATCGTGAAAAAGTACACTCGGTCGGTTTTGTTTGATTTTTTAATAATCGTCCAGTCCATTTACATTCCAGACCCACGCGTGCTTCTCGATATACATTTGCGCAGGATCTGGTGTGCTTGGTGAACAGATTTAGGAGAAAGGTGAAAATATTTTTCAAGAAGCAACGTCGACGGCAGTTTCGATAGGATCTCTAGCTGGAATTTTCTACGATCGAATCAGGAATGCGGCGCGAATCGTTAGCGGAAAATGGACATTAAAGAGGTACATACGTAAGTATAGCGAATAGCGGATCAGAACCTATGTATGCACACAGCCATATTGAAAAGGATCGGTTTCCGAAGGAGATTTCGTGACAGTTAGGAAAGAAAGTTTCGGAGCGCGATTCGTTTTCTGCCGTTAGTGGCTTCTTTGCTTCCTTTACGGTCCGTGAGAGAGCGGACCCACCTTCTGACAGGTGGAATGCGGCAACCTAACATAGCCGTGGGGCCCGACAATCGCGATCGCAGCGACGCGAAGCGACTTGTTCAGGTATGTGCCTTTGCTTTGCCCGCGACTCTTGTCTTTTGCCTTTTCTTCGTTTTGCTTTACTTTGCTACTTTCCTTCCCATTCCTTTCCTTTCCTTTCCTTTCCTTTCCTTTCCTTTATCTCGCTTCTTTCGGAAACGCGATTCGCTGGGAAATATTAATTTTGGTAGATATATCGGTTCGTTTAAAAATTATGCGGCGAAGTTTAAGGAAAATTTAAAGGTAATATATTTTCGTAGAATTATCATATTTTAGAATTGTATCACGTAAACAGAATATACACCGTTTCTTCGGGTGATTTTCTGTCATTTAGTCGATAGCCTTATGATCGTTAATTCGAAAAATTCGTTTGGAAGTTGCGAACCCGATGAGAATCTTTGGTCGTTAATGTGTAATAAAGAAAAAAAGTGCGTGAAGAAGTTAGCTACTCTTATCCATGATACGGGAGTGAAAGTAAAAGATAGCGTTATGCCAGAAGTAATGGAAGTAACAAAAATAATAAAACGAAAGTAATAGCAAGTATATATTTAGCTGATGTTCGCTACTTGATTTAATTCTCTTTTCTAAAATCTTCTTATATCTCTATTAATTGTAAAAAAAGAAAAAAAAAACGCAGCTTCTGTCGCACGAAACACCCTATATACGCTAATATACACGCAGCTAACGCGTTATTTATTTATCTAATATTCGACCATTCTCGAGGTGATTATTACAAACATGGCCTTAATGACACAACGTCTGACTTGGTCGCTTTATGAGTTCTCGCGGTCACTGTACACAGCAATTGCTGATGCGCTAATATCTAAACATGGCATAACAGGCACCTGTTTCATCCGCGGAATGTACACGCAAAAAGTGGCGAATTACGTTATCCACCAAGATTATTGCACAGTACGTAAGAAAAGTGAAAAATCGATTTTCCAAGTGTTGCAAATATCTCGAGGCTTTTAGAAACGATTGCTCTTTAAATATTACGTTAAACTTCTTTTCGTTTCGTGCAATCATTTTTATGTACTTCCAAAGGCTCGATGTTGTAGCTTTGACTTTCACTCGTTGCACTACTTTCACCCAACCTGAAATGCGTAAGAAAATTTCGAAACGAAAAATCCTACTGATATTCTTGACGATATTACGCTTCGTTTCATTAATTAGGGCTACAATGATTTCGAAGTTAATATTGGCTGGGTTAGAAAGTTGATGGCGAAATTTGAAATTTTAAAGGCGATGTAGTATTTTCATTGACTTGTCATTTTATACACCGATATATATATATATATATATACATACACACACACACCGATCCTTTCCATGACTTTTTGCAATTCATAAGGAATCTTATACTGTACGTTTCGCTATTTCAGTGTGCTGTTCTAAGCAGATTATTAAACCATGCTGCGTTCCTTCAATCGTTACATGACAATTCATTTCAATAAATAAAAGCTGTTGGAATCCCGGTCGGTTTTCGGTCGGTTTTCGCTCGGCATCTCTGCAACGCGATTTATTCGTAGTTGTATCGTGGTTATTTCAGCGCAGCTTTGGTGCTTCGGTATTCGCATAAAACATAGAACTATCTCTCATGTTTAATTGTTACCCACTGTACGTGGAGGTAGCAGGTACTGACACGTTAGACTACCAATAGTCTCAGTGGTGATAAGAGAGGTCCATGCGCCACAGACTGTTAGAGCCTTGAGCGTGAGTACCACAATGCAGCCTTCTCTCTAGCAAAACGAGAATACACGTGTGCGTCGTTTAACACGATAGTAGTCGTCAATGACTGCAACAATAATAAAAAGAAATTAATAATGGAAGGAGAAACGCAAACATTTAACGTTTTGAAAGGATATTTATACATGAAATTGGAATATCAGTTACATCGTAATATTAATGCGACAATAATAACATCGATAATTCATTCACTTTGTCTTGACATTTAAATTTTCCCTCGAGAGATACGTACATATATTATCGTGTCAATATTTAGCTAACATACTTGAAATTTCCGCTGTTACAAGAAAACTCTATCGTATTTGAACATTCTCATATCGCAGAATGTGAGAAAAAGCAAAGGAATTAAATTGTTCAGAATCTGTTTAGAGTTACTTGTTCTTTTGGTGGAAATCGTTACAACAAGGCGCGTGGTCGTGCTAACTGATGGGAATTTTCAAGGATGCAGATGGAAAGTTGTATCGGTACATTTTTCGTTATTCTCAGAGGATCAGAGAGCTTCTTCAGAATGGATCGATCGGCGAATTTAGTACGGATCATATACTTGGAACGAACTAGACGTGTTATCTTGTAAGCAGTCTTGTTAGGTCGTTTATACGTTGTACGTTGCATGATAAATCCTTTATCGTAAACTCACCTTTACGATCGTTATACCTTTTTCGATCGTTTCCATTTATATTCTCCGGATGTCAGCGTGTATCTGAATATGTAAGCGGAGTATCCGAAGAAGGAATGTACGTACTATGCAAAAGGTAGCTTTTAACACATTTTATCTGTTCATGTATGTTTATTAAACTGATTCACACAATTTTACGGCATATTTTTCTTTTATCGAAAGATTTTCCAATGAAATTAAAAAAGTTCATTTGTTCAAACTACTTGCAGTTAACTGTTGGCAATTAACAGCTTTCGTTCGTACAAAAAGCTTGTACGTTGATAAGCGCCGGAAGAATAAAAAAAAAATGTTTGAACGTGATATACATCAGCGCCGTCCAAAGTTGTCTGCCGCCAGAAAAACGCTGTTACCACCATCGTTTATTTACATCTTTCGCTTCTCACACACGTATCGCGAATCATTTCCAACGTTTACTTGGTGAAACTGCGGAAAGGCTATCTCGTATCCGATTTCAATGACTTTGAAATATGCGATAGAAATTAATATTTTGAATAACTTTTTCCTCTCTCTCTCTCTCTCTCTCTCTCTCTCTATATATATATATATATATATATATATATATATATATATATATATATATATATATATATATGGTCACGCTTAGCTTCCGAGTTGGTAAAAAACTGTCCGTACCACGCGGTAAGCGAATTCTGACTATAGGCGTGCGTCTATTACAGCGTACGCGTGAGTATTGGTTGCCAGTCGCCTTATCTTCCGTTTATAGAGGAGGGTCGGGCGAGCTTGAAGCCCCGTGCACAACTGTATATCCGAGACTAGAGATAGAAGGAGAAAAAGTAACGCGAGTAAGAAATGTCTATTACAACTCGATTAAATCGATTGGGCTTGGATTGGGCTGAGATTTTTCAATCCGGCCGCCGTGCGTGAAATAATAACAATACAATTAGAAAATGCATATAAAATATATATAAAAGAAATGTATAAAACGTTCAAAGTATCGAGTACGTGATTTAGATCTTTATTTATATTTCTATTTCTTTAGTTGTGTTGATAAAAATGCGATTTTGTATAAAAATCGTACGGTGTTAAAAAATATCAAAGGTTATGATTCTGTCTTATTTGTAGTTTGCGTGTAGTTTGCGTAAAGTGATTTGTAGTTTGCGTTCCAAAAAAAGATCTATAGAATAGCAACAGCGTCGAAGCTTATATAATACACGTACGCAAGTATATACATGTAGATTCGGTGCTTTACGCTATTTTAATGCTGTTTTTTAATGCTCGTAATAAAATTTCCAGTAATAAATAGTACTGTGCACGAATGAAAAGTCATAAATATCTACTTATTAATTTTCAAGTCGTTAATTATAGACGCGAACCGCGTAAAAAAAGCTTTAGAATTTAAAATACATATCGATCACATCTTCTAGCGACTCGAGGCGAGATTCCAACGTTTATCTAAATTATTCCATCGGGTTTAGTATTCGTGGCGGAAGTTTATCCAAGTTACGTAATTCTAGACAAGTCGGAGAATATAAAGGAATATACATCTGTTTGTCGGATGCTTGAAACATCAGTAAACATTAATGATGGTAAACATTGGGAGGGGTAGCCGTCACCGTTGAAACGGAGGACGATCGTTGTACCGATGACGAGTGTCGCTGTGACACTGCAATCTATTGTTAGAGCCAGATAATTCGAGAGAGATAAATGGCATTACCGTTGTCGAAATGCAATTATGTTATGTTAAAAGTAGCTTATGAAAGTATTGAACACTATGGATGATGGAAAATAACGTTCGAAACAAATGTCGTAGGATTCCGAGGAGAGCACAGTTGTGCCGATATTTATTTTATCTTGCAACGACTTTGAAAATCCCAATGAAGCTCAGAAAAAAGGTTTATACCTTTGATAGTTATTAATTTGGGTACCATGATATCCTTTTATTCGAAATTCACGCATCGATACATACACGCGTGGCGAAATTAAAACATTTCATATCGCGTGTATCACTCTAAATTGAAAATAATAAGGTTAACGTTTAGCCGGATTTCCTTCGAGCTCGATCTATCTTTTTTAAAGGACGAATAGGAGGTATCGACCGTTCAACAAACGGTTAGACTAGCTGTTAAATAAGATTATTGATATTACGTTAATCCGTTGGACGTAAATACGATTATTCCGAAGCACACGATAAATTTAAATCGTAGAGTAACTATTAACGCGAGCCTCGTTTCCTGATGGCTGTAAAGTCATATCGTTCGCCGCAATAACTTCCTTCTATATAGCTATACGCGTTCTCTCTTCGAACCTTTATCTAAAAAGTTACAAACACCTTGTTACCTTGACATAACGTTACTGCCACGCCTTTCACCATGAATATGTATGGAGTAGGTCGAGGATCGTTAAAATCTACCGACTTGTTAGGCACCTTCTTTTTTTTTCATCTCCGTCTACATAGTCGCTAACTTTTAGAAATTTCGCTCGATTAACTTTTATCGAACGTTTGCACTCGAATCTACAAACTTTCAGCGAATACAACGGATGGCACGAGCTCACGGATAAGTCATGATTCAGTCATCCCGCGACCTTCCAATTTGGTTAATCGTCCATGGGGTCAACTCGATTACCCGATCGTCTGTCCGACAGTTTCTCTCCTTCGTTCTTCTTCGTTCTCTCATCCATATATTAAATTATTCAGCAAATAAAAATAAAAGCAATTTAAAATTCTTACAATATATGTATATATATACAATACAATTGCCAGGCGATATTTTTGGAAATTTAGCTTAACACGTCTGGCTAATTTACCTTTCTGCAGAGAGATTCTGTCATTTGCTATTTTTTTTTTTTTTTTTTTTTTTTTTTTACTTGGTAGACTATTTACAATCAATCGATTCTCATTGAGAATTATAAGTAAATTATTTTGGCGTGGTACTGTAACTTGGATTATAAGAGTTGATAGTATGTTTGATTCTGTCATTTGCTGTTGATCTTTATAATCAGAGAAACAGAAACAGAAACAGAAAAGTTACACAGTGCTGGAAAATTGTAGAGAAGAGGCCGGGGATATGGAATCGCGTTCGCGTGTTGTTTCCGTGCCTACCTGCAAAGAAACTAACGACGTGAGATCGTGCCCTCTCTGACGCCATTCGACTCTTTGTATCCGATTATGAGTTCTAAACGTACCGTAAATAACGCCAATACAGGAGCCATCAAAACTTTTTTCATCGTTCTCTCGCGACGAGTGAACAAATTTGTTCTTCCGACTTTGAATGTCAAAGTTAGACTCGATGTTGTGCGTTAGCTTTTTTACGCCAATTTGTAGCAAACCGAGGCTGTAGAATCACGCTGTGGTAACCCGCGTGTATAACTTCGACGCACCCTGTACAACACGACGATCCAAAATTGATGGAATTTTCATAATGACGTCTAACATGGTTGTTTTGCAATTTAAGATCGCCAATAAGGTTAAACGATTTTGTAATGGTTTGCCACGTTTCACTTGGCTTTTTGTAAATACGTAATATTACTTAATATGCATGAACGGAGGTGGTGTATTTTGTATATTTATAAATGAATTGAGTTTCATCGGTAGTTACACTTGTTCGAAACGTTGAAAATTCTTTAAACCATTAAATCGCATAATCATCGATACGTAGGTATTCAGTTACGTTTCTCCTTCGACAACGTAATGGATTTTCGATGCAACCAACAGCTGTTAATTAATATCTGCACGGTTGCGCAATAACGAACGTACACGATCTCATTTCGTTTTCTTCGACTTTCCTCGTCTTTCCTCGCACAAGTATCGACGAATAGTTTATCGAATAGTTTGCCTACCAGAAAATGGACAAACGGCATTTTGCAAACAAGTGGAATTCGATCCGTTTCTATTTTATTTAACATTCGACTCGCAGCTATTATCGTTTCTACGTGCGACGCTACGTGCCCTCGCCGTGATATTCTGCACGCGGCTCGTCCATTTCGCGATTTCGTGGTTTTGCAATAATACGTGTATTAAACGAGTGTGCAGGTCTTCGGTCCGTACCCTCGATTACTCCAGGGACCCACCATAAACCTAAACTTTTAAGTTTATTATTTCTGTTATCTGTTTATGGATGGTCCTTGAAACAGCCCTTAGATTGTTATACGTTCTTACTAATTACGGGGAAAGCAGATAGTTACTTAATGGGAAAAACCCAATACTTGACTAACGAAAAAGCTGGTTTTTCCCCATAAACGATATTACCTACTAGCCGCGTTGGTAGGAGGCTTTCTCCTCCTATCTTCATTTATTAACATGGCCTATAACCGATGCGACAGAGCAAGACATACGTAATAAATTATCTATTTATCTAATAAAGATATGGCATAAATATTAGCACGTAAAATAATTATATCCTAAAGACTTATTCGTACCGTTCGTATCAGCATCGTATTATTAAACAAATATTTATAACGCGGCCTTTTATCTTTCTATGACTTTCTTTTACTTTCAAATCACTAAAACGGGCGTCGTGCTTCGCTGTTTCGTGCGTGTCGTTTAAATAATACTTGGAATATCCAGGCCGAATGTCCATCCGCTATGCAATGCAGATTGTTTGGCGGGGACGATGGTTGGCTTAGTGGGAAGCAGTTAATACACGTATACCTATAACTCGTTTAGTTCTATAATTCTAATTCTTTAATAACAAATAATTTGTATTTTCGACCGATCGTGGGGAGACGCGATCGCGAGGAAGCGCGTCAACGGGAGTCGTAAATTCCCGTTACGATTCTAAGAATCGACACCGCGAGTCGATCGATCCCCTCATTTCCGTTAAGATAACAGGGGTGGTTGTTGCGGTATAACGCTGCGATCAACAGGGTTATAAAATATATATTTCCAACAACTTTGTACAATAACACAAGTGAGTAATTCCGCTGCTTAAGATATATGCTTAAGATATCTGCTTAAGATGATTTAGCATATAGAGATGCGATACACTGGCACAATATTCGTTGGTGGTCGAGCAAGGCTCTTAGAGGTTTTGTTATAGTTGACGTAACAATAAGGAAAAAGAAGTAACCCTAAGCTAGGCAGTATACATTGCTTCCGATTGGATAAACGAAGGTTGGTGGGCTAGGAAGGGTCTTGGTCGCCCTCGATAGAAAGTTGCTAGTGGGAAGTATCGTACGTGAGAAAAATCTTCTTTCTCTCTATCTTTCCCGTGTCAAGCTGCAGTAGACTTCTGTAGCTACAGAAAATGATTTAGAAGCAAAGATTCTGTCTGAGTTCTGGCAAGTTCGGTCTGAAGGACCTTAGCTAGCAAATTACCGAGATTTACGATGGCTCCTTGAGACTATCGAGAGTACGCAGTAAGGATGAGCGGACATCTGGTTCCCGTCTGGCCCGCCGGTGTGTGGCTTGGTCCAGGTAGAGCGTCGTCCGACGTAACATAATCCTTTGCAAATAATTTTCTGCTATTTAATTCGTGCATTTTTTCAAACTTCTACATCAAGGGTATCGAACGTAGAGTCGGATAGTAATGTTGAAAAACCGTAGGTCTCCAGCAGACGTTGAAAAAAAGAAAATAAGAAAATAAGAAGGAAAGAAGACGGTCGACCGAATCGATGAAAGAAAGAGTGGAATAGTGGCGGTCCGATAGAATTTCTATTTACGACTGTACGCCTAATTAAATGGTACGATAATGTACGATCTTGCTGCGCAATAACGACATCCAATAGACGCCTTTGAAATCGAAGCAAGTACAAATGGAAGAAACGCCGTATACTTTCACCAAATTACAAACGACGCACGGCGAAAGTCGTTATTCTTTTATGTCGTCGTACAAAATTCTGCCAGAGATGATGTAACGTCACGAGCTTTCTTTCGGAGAATCCATTTCTCCATTTGCATACTCCGTGCAGCTATTGCGATTTGTTTTCTTTTACCAGACTCGCAGACGAATCGCACGGATCTCGATAGAAGGAATTATTCAAAGTTAGCTAGACGGAACGGTGATTTTCGTTTTTATATGGCACGACTGGAAACCATAGGCACCAACCTCGTTCTTAAGCACGTGTACACTATTTTTTGATTATTTTTTAAACAGCGGTATTTTTTGTTTTCTTTCTTCTAAAATGGATATTTTCAGTTTAGTTTCTGAGATCGGAACGACAATGGAATAAAGATATTCGACTAATCGATACGATAGTTCATTTCTATTTCCAAAGTCATAATCGGTAAGGAAGATTCGGGAAGGATGCAACGAAGAACGAATAGCGAAGCGACTAACGAAATTAGATAATCGGAATTTATCTTATCGCGTGACTTACGATTCTAAATCTACTATACTAAATGAAAATTAGTCAGATTCAGACATCGGATTCGATATCGGATTATATCCGTTTAAATAAGTTGGTGGGAAAATTGCTCGAAAATGTAACAAGGTTCTTTATCGATGCATAAATGAAACACGAATGCAGTTTATATAGTAGAATCGTTACAGTAGTACGCGCTTTATATGGTAGAGCTGGTAGGTACTGGGAAATCAGCAAAATATTTGAGATTTAATTAATCGATTAATCCAATCGAATCCAATTCGAATGCAATGATAAATACCTTAGTAGCTAGTGCGTGCTTCTGCCAATTTTCTTCTTCTACTTACGATATACGCACAAATGTTTGCCGAAACTTTAGAAAACGTTCGAAAACGCGAGATTCGGCATGGCATCCCACGTAGAAGATGGACTATTGACTGTATCAGATTTTATGGACTCGCAGGTTAGCGGTATTCGAACGCGACAAGTATACGTACATATATACGTGCATAGTATATAGGTACATAATTTTTCGCAGTGTTGCGTTAGGTTGATTGGGCGTGCGCTCCACTCTATCGTATCGTAGAGAGGTAGTAGGAGTAGGAGTAGGAGTAGGAGTAGGAGTAGGAGTAGGAGACGAGACAGCGGGAACGCGAGCCAGCAGCTCCGAGCGAGCGCATCTCATTCATTCGTGGCGAAAAAAATGCAGCTCGGTACCAGTTCCGCCTCTATTGTTCCTGACCGCAGAAACGCACACGAACGATCGTGCAATTTAGCCAGGTGTACGGTGTGTATACGCGTACGTACATACATACGTACATACGAACATACGTGCAAGGTGGTCGGCCGTCGACCAATCCCGTGGTGAGTAGTCAGGCGCCGTCTGTAGTCAAACGCTAACGTCGCCAGCCAGCGGCACACTGGCGACTCGTGTCAGTTCGTGTACGACCGTCGTGCGTGTACCATCTCTGTCACTCGACACTTTTTCTTCTCTTCCGTGATTTTTTATCAATTCGTTTCTCAGCGTGGACGCGTTTCGAGGTACTGTCAAACAAGGTGACGAGGTGATCAAACGTTTTGTGATCGAACGTGACTGACGACCGTGAGCAACCGTGGGAGGGCGGGCGGTCGGTGGGGAGAAAACAGTGATCGTATCAGGTAGGCGATTTCCTTCGTAATTGCGAGCAAAATGTTGCAGCGAACGAACTCCTCGAGTCCATTGGCTCGGCAAAATGTCTCTGCAAATGCTCAGAGTTCGTTAATACGTGAATCGACAGGGGTTGGAATTTAAAACGGCCGTGTTTATTTTCGGAAAGTAAGCGTGACGTGCGTTTTCTTTTATACGTGTTTCTTATCCAAATAGAATTTCTCACAAATGTTTTTACTTGGTGAATCAATTTGAAGCAAAATCTGGATTCTATTAAAAATATCTATTAAATATATCAGTCTGAGATGGAGAGGAAGGAAATGTGTAATACCGTTTGAAGAACGTTGCTTACGGGAAAATTGTCGCTTATAAGAAATAATTCAAATTAGAATGACCGTCGTTAAAGACCATGTTATCGATGCGACGCGATGTTTAAGAATGCAAGAACACGACGACGAGCATTAGATTGATCTAATGGGATCGGTTCTTTAACGAACAAATGCATAAATTAATTCTCATAGATAAACGATATGAAAATAACGTAGATAAAAACGACGCGAGTGTTGGATAACCATAACCGTAACCATATCTATTATCATCTATCCACTAATAATACCTATTGAAGATAAAATTGCCAACAGTAATATTATGATTTTTGTTTTTGAATCGTTTTGTTTTTTCGTTCGTTCGTTCGTTCGTTCGTTCGTTCGTAATTAATGTAGAAAACGGGGCGAGATCGATCGAACTGTTCGGTGAGAAAGTAGCGCGTATACATGGTTTACATTGATTTTTCTTCTTTTGGGTTACGTCAAATATAAATTATCGTAAAATATGAAAACAGCAGAGCTAACGAATCGTAATAGTTATTAATTGATCGTAATAGGATTAAAGAAATCGGATCGTAAAGAAATAGGATTAAATACGTAGGAAGAGTTTTAATCGTAAATTCGTCAATTTAACGCTTATCCTTGTTTACGGCTCGAGAGATGTACATTTATTTTCCAATAGTTACGTCGATTATTAAACTGTACAAACAGATCGTGGCGCAGCACCTTTATAAAAGTTTGATTCTTCTCGCTCTTATCGTGACGTTTTAATTTTAACAAAATCGTCATTCGACACCAGTCGTTCTTCTATCGAGTCAACGCACAACTTCTTTTCTCTTAGGAAGGAGAAGCTGTTGCGAAGTATTCCGGATACGCCGTAATTTCCATTGAATTTTTCATTTACGCTGGCTTTATCAGAAAAGTCGTATCGCTTTTATGCCAAACAAATATTTTCTTCTCCTTATCGATATTTGACCGATTAGCATTATTACGTTGTCGGTTAAGCAGCACGAAGATTTTCTCGATCAGATAAGTTTGCCAAAGATTCGGAATGACAGATACGCGTTGATCAAGCTGATAAACGATACGAAGAATAGATAAGCTTAATATAAGTGCCTTAATGTCGCATAAAACATTTTTTCGCAAATATTTGATCTTGATCCGCAGGTAAAATAGCTGCTGCGCGATTTGAACTTTTCTTTCGAAGGAAAACCAGATATTTCAAGCGTTTTGTCATTACCACCTAATGACAAAATTCGCGATCACTTGGTTGCCAACCCAATATTACGGGGCAAATTTTATACAACTGGATATACTTTTTTGTATCAGGAATCGATAAATTTACACAGAAACGCGATTTTTATTATCATCGTACTCGATATTAGACGAAAAGCAAAAAAAAAAAAAAAAAAAAATGTTTCACAGGCAATCGAGAAAGATCAGCCCAATACCAACAACAAAATGATACTTCAGCGAATATCTTCGTGTTTGAAAATAAAGATACGGAATATTTTGACACAACGTGATATTTTTGATACAACAACTATGCGAGTGTGTAATAACAGCGAGCAGGATTAACGGTATGCGAAACATTATTCTTCTATACGTTTGTCTCTAGTAATTAACCGCATCGTTTTTCTGAACATCGTACATCGAAAGAAACATCGTAGTCGATGGAATCGTATATTTTATTCGTCTAACGCACATACCTTTCCTAAATAAGAAATAAGAAACAAGCTAAATGAGCTGATGATAAATAACAATAGATGAATAAATAAGTGAAACATTGAAATATTAATGCGTGTCGCTGTAAACATTAACAAGATAAGAGTTTCTATGGAAGTAAGCGAGGCAACTTTCTATTTTACGGTATAATAAGTCGAAATTGAAGGAGTTCCGTGTCGTAACAGTTATCGCGATCAAAAAAGGAAAAGCACGCGCGTCTGCGAGTAAATAAATAAGTAACGTGTTTCGAACGAAAAAGTTAGATCGTGGTTGTGATGGCTGTGGCGTCCTCTGATTAACGACGTTACGCGGATATTTGTCCTTAGGGAAGGAGAAATATCCGCGTTAGCAGGTGGGGTGTTGGATCGGTCTAATTTAGAGAGGGCCAGTGGTAGGGACGATTTCGCTCTATTTTGCGGCGTTACAACCGGTGCGTTCTCTGTTCGTTGTTGCTGCGAATGACTCGTGCACCTCGTGCGAGATGCGCGTATTACAGAATAGCAATTACAGAAGGAAGTAAGAATCGCGTGTGCAACGAGCATGTACGAAATTAAGGATGAAAATGAGCTATGTCGGATGGTAATCGATAACCATTGGTGAGATGCACGATCTCTTGGAATCGTGTACGCAGCGAGGACATTCTCCGATCGAAATGGATATGGAGGCGCTGATCAACGAATCGTTTGGATGCGCTGAACGCGTATAAGATGGAATCGAATGATACTCGATAGCACGTCCTTGTTGCCGCGTAAACGCGCAATTTCCCAAGCAGCCAGATATCGAGGAGATAGATGTCTCGTTTTAGGATAACGAGAACCAAAGTGTTTTCTAACGCGCCATGTATTTGTTGCGTGTGCCCCGTGTACCAGCGCAGTGTTGTTAAGTGCCGTTATCTGCCTGCAGCTGTACATTCATAAATAAAGAGCACGACGATACGCGCGCCCGTTCGTTAATAACGAGCCCTAAACACGATGATAGATCGTCTAATCGTAACGGTGAGATGGTCGCATAATTTGTTAACGCTGTGCAGCCAATAGAATCGGTACGCAATGACCACTGGAAAGATATTCCGGGGATAATTTCGCACATACCTATCGTGCTTCGTGCAGATGATTCCCGCTTTACGTCATTGGCCGTGATGTAATTAACCGCGCAAGTTAACGAGCGGCGATCATCGAGCTGCAGCGTGCACGGTACATACGGTACACACGGTACACACGGTACGCACGGTACGCACGGTACACACGGTATACAGGGTGGTGCGGTGTTGATCGAAATTCACGCGGAATGCCGCGGTATTCTGCTTTTCTCGCACAAATCGAATAACAGCGACGGCAACGATGATAAAATAGCAAACAAAATTCCATCTCCATCGTATTCGATTCTTCGCCATCCATCCAATTTTCATCGCCATTAATCCATCTAACGCGACTGCGATACTATTGGCTGCGTTCTTTGCTAAATTTCGAAATTTCTTCCTTTACAGTAACGTATCTTTTCGAAATTAGCTTTTGATCGTTTAAATTAATAAAAGTGTCGATATATTTCGTTTATAAACGAATAACTATATAACAGAATAACTATATACAGATACGAATAAATCCGATTTTATTCTCGTATTCTATACTATGATTATTCGTGAACAAGATGGTACCTTTTGCATCCAGTGTACCATTTAAATAAATATGGTACGTGCTACGACGTGGTTTCTGTATCTAAAGTTTCTCGAAGCCTCCGAGTTGACCACCTGCGTACACGACGCTCGCTCGTATTCTCTTACTAACGTCTCTAATAATAGAAACAACGTTGATCCGCGAATAATTACTTTTAAGTAATACGAGTACATACGAAGAGCGAACGCGATACAAAACAAAGGAGAATTTTAATTCGTCGAATGATAAATACAAACGAACCATATTAATCGAAAACAATAGAATATACGCAACATGTTTGATGCATTTGTTTCGCTTGAATACAAATGCGAGTATTATCAGCTGGAGCAAAGCATGCGAACGAATTACTAAGCCTCAACCACGCAACGTAACCTAACAAAGATCGAATCGATACATAATACGAATATAGGAATCTCTATAAACGCGAAATCTGTTGGTGGATAGGAAAGTGGGATAGGAAATGTGTATAAAATCGCACGATATAATACGTTGTACGATATAATACGTGATACGCGCGTGATATTTACATACGAATAAAAAACGGCATCTCGTTTCGTTCGCACAAATATAAAGATACTTATACGTATGTAGGTACGTAAGTGTGTAGAGGCTGCCGATCGTTAGGATTGCTCGATCCAATGATTATCTTTGCCACGATGAGATTCTCGCTCTATGTACACGTACGTATCGATCGGTACAAGCGTGAAACGCGTGTCTATTTCTAGTTAGTTCGTGTACTCGTAAACAATAAAATTGGAGTAGAGACGCGCGGAACGTATCTAGCATCCAAAAATATTTATCAGCCGCTGGGAGACAAAATCTGGCTAGAAACGTTTCAGATTTACTTTGAGCTCTCCTCTGCGAAATTGTAAAAGGGAATGGGCCGATACCGATCCGCGATTCGCGGAATCCCAAGGACAGAACATTCTCGGATAGCCGGTCTCGTGGATGAATCGTCGCTGACATTCGTACATCTCCGATAGAATCCGTGGAATTCGACGTATCGAGGCATCGGCGATAATTTTCGCTGAGACGCAAAGCGCCAAACGAATCTGCCGTTTCGTTTTCATCGTAGCCTGAATCGTATCGTATCGTATCGTAAACTGTGTCGTAAACTGTGTCGTATCGTTGTATCGCATCGTCATACCGTATCGTCGTACCGTGGCATTGTAACGTAGCTCTAGTGGACCTGGTGTCCCGATGGAATTTCCGACGCTGCTATGTTATAGCGCCGCGAAGAAATTGCTGACGCTTTTCCCTGGCATACTTCCTCGAGAATAAAAAAAGAAAAAAAGAAAAAAAATAGCCAGTAGGTCGGCAGGGATTCGATCTTCCGGTCGCTGCAACAAGCTCGACAGGTTGCAACGGGGAACCGTTACGCTGGCGAGACGAAGCAAAATGCAGAGGAAACCGCGAAAAAGCTACGCGTCGAAGCTGACTCGTGGCCGTGCGATGCTCGTAAAGTCAAGTTTACGGTAGACTGACAACGAGACAAGGACTTTGCGCAACAGTTATGCTCGCTATTTCTCGCGTGCCGCGAAATGCCAGAGAAAAAATATCGTCGGCTCGACGTGCAAAGAAACGGCCCGATCAACTTCCACCGATTCCATCGTCACCGTTTTCTGTACAAAGTTTCTTATCTCGAAGAAAGGTATATGGTCACAGTCAACGTTTCCTTCTCCGATCTTACGTACATTTCCAAACATTTTCTTATTAGTTCTTTGCTCGATTCCTTTTTCGAGGAAAAATGTTTTCTTGTAAAACGATGTTTAAAACTTTGTTTAAAACTTTCTTTCGCAGAGCCTTCCGGTTTTTACACAAGAATTTCATATTTTTATATAGTGCGTACGTTTTAATAGGGACGATTCGTTGTTTAAGCATAAGAAAGAAACTGTTCATGGACTGTCGATACTGTTAATCCCAGATAGCGCGTATAATCTACCGTTCGTGTTAACGAAGCGTAATTTATACCAAGTTAATGACACAGCCGAGCACGAAACGCAACTTTTCCATACGTACAATCTCTGTGAGAAGATGGAAGATTTTCTTGACACAAAGTTCCAATCGCCACGGTTTTGCTAATTTTTCAAGCTTAACGCTTAATCGCGTAAATCGAGTAAAACATGGTAAATCGCTTGCATTAGTTGCTAATAGAAGCAATTAGAAATTTTCTATTTAAAATTGACCGCCTGTAGAGCGCCGCGAAGCATCTGTGCGAGACAATTACGCGGCTAGCAATTAAAATTCTTCCGTATATGAAGAATTGGTGGATAATATAGCGGAGATAGTTCTGCGAACATGTGTGGTCGCGTGACTACTATCCCAGTTGAACGCATACGATTCGAAGCTTCTAACGATTAACTTTTACGAGAAAAAGTGTAATTAACATTTACATCGCCTAGGATTAAACGACTGTAGTAGAGCGATTAACCAAATCGTTTTAGCAGAATGAATACGATAATTTATTTTCGCCGAAGAAAAAATCCTCCTTCTGCGCGCTAAGCCGCGTTGCGAGTTTTCAACTTTCTGCAGTGACACGAAAGAACGCGGGGACGGAAGAAGGTCTCTCGATTCTCTCGCTGGATCACACGAGTCATTAAGCTCGGCGGTCATTACGACCGGCGAGAAAACCTCGTACTCTTGTAACGATAGATTCGATTATCGACCGTTTAATCCCACGACTCTTTCGCCTCTTTGCCCCCTCCCCTTCCCCCTTCCCCCTTCCTCACCCAATCTGACGGTTCTCCCAATAGGGAGTACGCGCAACGGAATGAATTTGGTTTCGTCGCCGACATCATCGTCCAGACCCATTAGCGATTAATCGTAGCCCGGATCGCTTCTTTCCTCAGCCGCGCCAAATTAATAAGACGATCTTGGTAATTGCCGCGAGCTACGCGAATCTACGTTCCACGGGATTACGAACGACAGGTAGCTGGCGTAGGTTCCGATGGCTTTCTCTTTTATCGAGGTTTTTCACGCCAAGCTTTTCCGTCACGGTCTCTCGATTCTCCCGTTCGTTGTCTGATCCGAACCGAGGGAAGAAAGCGTCGATTATTCGTTCTGCGCGATATAACCGGCGTAATGATATTAGTTTGCATCGACTCTCTTTCACATCTATAGACGAGATATCTCGTCTGCCCTTTCGTCGAAGCCTGAAACGTCCGCTTCATCGATTTGTAAGAATAATACCTGATCCGCCCGTTTAAACAGCTTAACCAAGATCGGACACTATCGATAGAAAATATTTGAAAAATAATATCGGTTATCAGCGTAGAATCTTAATTTCTTATAATTCTACGAAATAATGAAATTCGTTTCGTCGTGCCTCGCTGTCAAATAACAAATTGCCATCGTAAATATCATCGCGAGCATGCAGTAAAGACAATCGCAAGTAAGACAACGGTGATATACATATCGTGGTAAAATGGCGCGTACTAGTGCAGAAAAATGACATTTCCGATTGTAGTATAGCACGATTCTTGCTCGTTATCATCGTTCTACTCGCCGGTTATATTACGCCGCGCACACGTGTATCGAGCACACGTGGAATCACGCAGAACCACGCGGAAAGTATCGGGCCGATCGTTACGCCTAATGAATATTTTAACGTTAAACCGGTACAGCGTGACTTTGTCGACAACCGAGCTCTGACGTATTCAACCGCTGCTTATTAATCCGGCGTGCCACTTGCTCGATACTAATCTGGTAGCAGAAAGAATTTTATCGCAAGACCGATAGAACAATTTTTATTTAAACGCGTAGCTTTCCTACAACTGTGCTTCGATTACCAACTTGTGCAAATTAATATTTTTCACGCGCCACCTCTTAACCAAGCGAAGGAAACGAGAAAAATCAGCGATTTTAAATCGATAAATGAAATATAGAAATATAACGCGCCATATTAACGTCGGACGCGTAGATATCGATACTCGTTACCTTCTAATTTCAATATTTCGACGTCATGACACCGTTCTCCGCTTCTTTATCGTGGCTTTGACCCGTTCGTAACGTCCACTCGTAATACGAGTCTCAAATTCAGGAGTCCAGGAACCTTGGCAAATGGAATAACGTAAAAGAACCGGTAGATACAAAGCTATTATATTTTTAAACTGTTATCTTATTTCGTATTGCACGCTCGTATCCGTATCTCGAATTCCCACTAAATTATCCGAGTAGAAAAAGTAGTAAAATGCTACGTGAACATTTTAATGGAAAGAACGTTGTGCCTTTCTCCATACGTTTCAAATAATATAGTTTTTAGATATATCTCACGTTCTGAGTTTTTTATTACAGAATTTGACGAGTCTTTAAATCTATTAGATATATTCGTACATGCTCGCATATGATATAACGACGAGTTGTACAAATTATGCCGTCGCATCGTTTCCTTCCTAACGTTTTTATACGAGATTTTGTCGATTTCCATGTACTTTTCCATGTATCTTTTATACGAAACAAGAAACTATACTACAAATCGCTTATTAGGTCGTCCGATAAGCTCGTTCCGCTTATTTCCTCGTTATTTTTAAATTTTCAATATCTATACGATTCCCATTATCTTCAAACGTTCGAGGACTTGTAGGATCAATCGACTCTGTTTCATCCATTGAACGACGATTTCTGCTGTTCCACCGGATACGAATCGATCTTGAATCGATCTTGAATCGATCGCGTCGTACGTACAAAGAGACGAATCACAATTTCCTAGAATAGTTATCGATCTCACAGTTCACTAATTCACGGTTCGAATCGTGTCTGAATAACGAGAGTAGACAATTGTTTGTTACATTGATCAAAATTACGCGTTTTTTTCGTTTGTATTTTTCATACACGGTTTTTCAGTATCATGAAAAATATCGCAGACTACGTGTATAACGTACATCGTACACGCATACTCTGATCAATCTGCATTTATGTATTGCATGTAGCTCGTAAGGCGGACTCGAGAAACGGCGTGTTTCCGTCCACTGATCAGGTGCCGAGCGTTTACAGCGTAATTACGATAGGATACGCGTTACCCTTTCAGGATAGGAAACGTTATTGTAACGCGATTTCATCGTAGGCGTAGCTCGTTTTTCGGATTAACGAGTAGATTAACGAGATGTGCGGTGTGAAAAAAGAAAAAAAGAAAGAAAGAAAGAAAGAAAGAAAGAAATAGGAAGAAAAGAGGTTACCGTTCGACTGGCTCGCCGCGATACTACCTTTTTCTTCTATCGCGTGCAAACCTTTCGATCTTTCTTTACTCATACACACGCATGCTCCACTTTTCACGGTACGCGTACGTAACGACTGTGCGCAAGTTCAAGTTCTACCAGTTTTCTCGAAAAAACGAGTAGCAAAGTCACGAAACTCTTAAAGTCTTTTTCCCGTGGCGGAGAGGCGAGAAAAAATCGGATATATAGTAGGGTGAAAATCACTGGACTCGGTGAATCGTCGGATGCCGTGAGACGTAATTTGCGTTGCCGCGGCGACCACCGTCCTTTCATCTAATACTTGCGCGAATTTTTTTCGATCAACGATTGGGAAAACGATCGTGTCTGGTAGCTGGTACACGCACGGTGCGCTTGGTGCATTATGCATTAACGATCGACCCACCAACGGATACAGGCCGTAGCACCACGGCACGTTGTATTACGTATTTTTCTCGATTACACGATGAAGCTGTTTGCCATCGACCTCGTACGCGTTAATTTATTTCACTAGGGGCTCTCGTCGCTGATAACAATTTCCATCTACCCTTGCTACCGTGCTGCGTCTCCACGTAAATTGAAATTGCTAAGCGTTGCCAGTTTTTCCTCGTACGGACTTGCGCGCTTTTTCGCTTTAAGCGACCGCATTGTCTCAAAGGCAAGGTCTTGATTCGCTTCGACGCGATATTTTTCACGTCTTCTTGAAATCGGTATTACGAAGATCGCGGTGAAACTGGCGATAGCCAATTTGTAATTCGTAACAACGATCACAGGCAAAAACATCTCTTTATACCTCAAATTGCATAGCTGTTTGACATTGTTGAAGTCATTGTCGCTACTACCTCACAGTCAATTTATCGAAAAATCATCGAAATCCGTGAAATGCACGAGATATTAAGTTACATCGTTGACGAATAAAGGAAATTACCGCAGGTAGAATCTAAAGAAACGAGGAAACGATAAGAAATATGTGGCGGTAATCGGTCGCCAAGTTGTTCGGCCGATGAGAGACAGGCTACAAATGTTCGTGATCGTGATCGTTGGCCCCGACGAAAGATAAGTGACCGGTACACGTGCGGAAGTAGCTTTGAAGGACAAACTGCAGGGTGTATCTACCACGTGTATCGTAAGTCCTGCACGTATTTCTTTGCCTCGGATGGCGGGTCGTGTATCACTGGATCATGATTCAGCGATGACTAACAGGCAGTAAGCCGGCGATCGTTATGCGAAGATGTTGTTGCTGCTGCTGCTGCTGCTGCTGCTGGCAGTGTTGTTGCGTATCCCGTATAGTTAGTTGGGTCGTTAGGCCAGCCGATTAGACGTTAGTTAGTCCCGTCTTTAAAGATGTACACTCACGTACACGTGGACATACGTAACGGATATCTGTGTGTATATATATATATATATATATATATATGTTCGAAAAAGTTGGGACAAAAATTCAGATACAAGTTGCAGGTGTCGAAATAAGAGGGGATTTATCGTCGTTCGTATAGAGGGTAGCTCTCGCTTATACGAACTTGTCGGGGTACAAAAAGTTTATATTTAGTAGCTCACAAAAGTATTTGAATGCTCGTAGAAGCTTTTGCAAGTTTTTGCTGGCAAACTTTCTCAAACAGCCTACGTATATACACATAGATGAACGTACGTACACGTACGTGTCTCCACCGAATGAAAATCGAAAGCATCCTCGGGGAAATTAAAATTGGGATTGTTATCGGGCCTGAGTCGCGACGCGCTGGCCAGCGAAAAATGTTCTCACGGGTTTCAAGGAACGTTAATCCTGAATTTTCATTCTGTTAACCGCCGCGTAACTCTGGTGCGCCGCAGCCGCAGCCGCAGCCGAATGCCATCGACCTCTTCCTCTATATCTTTTATGCTCCTCCATGAAATCCAAATTAGCTTGGGGAAAATCGATGTTTGGAATTCGCCTCGACACAGATACCAGCCGCACGCTGTCGGCATTTCGTAATCGGCGAAATAGAATTTTCAAACGGATTGAAATCCACTGTCCGTTGCTGGAACCCGGGCTCAGTTGCCGGAACAAATGAAAGATATCCGCTATTTTATGGAAAGATGCGCCTCGCTCTACCATTTGCCTCTCTTTATTTCGTTCAGTATGTTCCAACGTTTTCGTTGGAAGCGCAACGTGCGATGTTACGCCAACTATCCGCTGCTTTTAATCGCATACGTTTGATCGTTCCGCCTTGGAAATAGGTGCGAGCAAAATTTCAAGCACCTCTTAAGCAAATTGCTTCTGCGTATATATTCTATACCGTTTAATCGAATTTAATTTAATCAATTTAATTTAAGTCGAATTTAATCAAACACCCATCGATTAATATAATAATACGTAGTTGGTCGATTCGACCAGGTGTGTCCACGCTTTCGTCAAGCTAGTTTCAACGTCCTTCCAACTTGTTAATCGTGCAGTTTCCTAGTTTCTTAGTTTCTTAGATTTGTTATCTCGTCGTTTTCCAATCACCCACGCCACTTTTCTCCTTTCGTATTTTAAGTCGCTCCTATTTCTGTTTATTCGTAACAGTTTGCAACGTTGCTTGCGGCAGGCTTTCACATTTTTGTCTTTTATTTCAGAATCTTCTCTTTTTATATCATTTGAATCGCAGTAAACGGACTTGAATGTTTACTATTTCAAACGTAGATATAATTATTTCAACTACTACTTCTTTTATTTACGCTTAAAAAGCGCAGATACGTATGCATAATGGTATTTGAAATGGCCGTTACCATAACCGATACCGTAAACAAACCGATATTTCGTTCAATTATAAGTTTAATTGCAATTAAAAGATCGAAACTACGTGAAACTGTTATACATTTTATTTAAATTCCAAATGAAGTTTGCCAAGCTCTACTGGCAACCAACTTGTGCATCTATTAATTTACAATTTTTCCATAGAAACTCTCGAGCATCGTGTACAGTCGTGTACAGTCTGAAACGTACGTTTTACATAAAATATGTTAATTAAAACTCGTTACTTTTATTTTATAAATTACCTAAATTACGCTGTCAGAAGCAAATGATTAGGCGTGCAGGAAAATTAAATTGGTATCGTTAAATAGAGATTCATGATATATGATGTAAAAAAGACTAGCCAATTGGAACGATTCGAATTAAAGATTCATCGAGCAGGTGCAGGACAGTTGCAAGAAGTAGAAAAAAATAAAAGTAGAATAAAATATGAGAGAAGTTTCTTGTGCGATTCATAACTTACGTAATCTCGTGGAATGAGCGAATCTAAATATCTCTGATAAATTTATTTAATCGTCAAATATTACGAGAATTAGGAAATAAGTTGTTGGCGCGAATCGTGGATGATGTTCTGCATCGACGACACGTTGGAAACGACAGTGCGAAAGATTCGTGCAAATATCTAATAAACAAAATATCGGATCGAATGAGAAAGGCTTGGATAAATTTGCCGATACGCGTTCATCTTACCTGGTAAATTGTTTCCTTTAACGTTCTTCGCGAGGAAAATCCAGCGGCGCAATACGCGGCGATCTTACAAGCCAAAGATCGATTCTTCCGTCCTTCGTCGAGGTTAACTCTCGTTTAACTATCGCGTCGAATAGAAAAACCAGTCTGTTCTCCTTTTTCTATCTTTACCTTGTTTCTTACACAATGCGCTGACATCGTTCGTATTCCTTCGTTCGTATTCCACGGCATTGGAAATAGATTGGAAAATATCACTAGTAACTCATCCACGTATCCTTCCTCCACGCTCTCTCGTCTATTTTCATTTCGTTGTTTACGCGTTGTTTACGCGTTGTTATCGCGTTGTTATCGCGTCAATTCCTGTCCTCTAATATCTTATTAGCGAAGTTGAAATCATCGAAACGAACGATTGCTTTCTTTCTCGAAATTATCCTTTACGTAACAAGTATTAACACGGTCGATAAAACGTAGCCTATTCAGCGAATACGTGGAAAATGGAGCAGCGATTCGAAAGTGGGTCAATGATTTTATCATCTTGAAAGTAGAATAATTCTATTGTCGCGAAATTCGACTCGTTCTCGAGAAATGGATAAAAAATTAGAAATGAAAATTTCGATTTAGAAGCAGTTATTAGGCACGGCCGATGTTAAAACATTTATATACTAGTTGCTAATTGCTTTTTGAAACGGAAACAAAAACGTGTTTCGGTACGATCGTCAAATTTCTTGCGGTCAGCCTGGTTGCATCTTTTCTTCGACCTTATCGCGTATCTCGCACCTTGCGGCTGCTTTTGCCGATTCCGAACGGAATCGACCGCTAACAAATTTCGCCAATCTCCGCGCGATTTACAGATGGGAGATTAGGCAGATAGGAAAGATTAGAAAGGATGGAAGATTAATAGCGAGGAGAAAAGGGTGATGAAAAGGGGAAAGACGCGGTATCGATCGTGTCATAGACGGTCACTAGTACGAATACTAATACAAATAGAAAGAAAAGGCAGCGAGTGATTTAAAACGAGACAATCGTGCTTTACTTTTCTTTATCACGTCGAACATGTAATCGTGTCTGAATCGTGGCTTCCACTCGACCAACGTAAATTATATTTGTAGGAAAGTTTCATTTCGACTGCGGCTTCTATTCCACACCCGTAAATTGCCGATTATTAAATACAAATTATCTAGAATATTCGAATATTCCCACTTTTAATAAAAGTAAAATCGATCGATTCTATTAATTTCTTCGTTGCATCGGAAAAGTCGACGAGACTCGGTTCTCACGAGACAAGCGACTTTTCTAAATTCGTTTATCCGAAAAGTGAGCGTTCCCGGCTGTCGCGACCGGCGTAGTTGCAGATGATATTGTCGAGGAAAATCCATCGACGTTCCGCGTAGGAGTTTCTCGCATTTCGAAACCAACGGTTTCTTCGAATCGAACAGATTTCTTGGCATCGAGTCTCGTTTAAAAGTCCGTAAAAACGATTTACGCGATCGTCACGGTTTTATAAGAAATTTTTCATTCCCGCCGCGCCACTTTCTAACGCGGCGTAGATTTTTCACTGGCGGCGAAAACAGTCGTGACTGATATTTCAATTAAACGGAACGAACGAGGGCTAACCTTTGAAAAAACGTCATTCGCATCCACGGTAGAAATAGGAAATTGCGGCTAGAAAGTAATCGATTTCGATCGCAGCTTTGCTTTTACGCATAGTCAGACATTTTACTTTTATAAAAATGCACGTGTATCTTACCTGTCCGTCGACGCTTTAAACACCGCGATCGGTACTATATTATTCTATCGAATATTAGTTAATATTTCTATCGAAATCTAAACTGTCTATCAAAGAGTAAAAAACGAATACGAGAAACTTGAAGAGCATTCGACGATTTTATAAAATTGCAACGTAGAAGCGACTTTTCTTCTACTATTATCCGTTTACTTCTTCGTATCTTCTACTATTATTCCAAGTTGTTTTTGTCACGCGTGAAATTCGTAGTCGTCGTGCGTTATCGAGAGTTAATTAAAAGTCAAGAGTAAAAGTTGGATCGTTCTATCGTGATCCGCGTCGCCTATTTGTATATCGGACTTGAGAAATTTCACCGACTGGCTCCGACTGCAACAGACTGGAAGGAAGCAGATCGAATGCCGAGTGGTTGGAGCTTAGGCGACGAAACTTTTAACGATATCTTCCTGTCAGGTGTGAAAACGCTAAACACGTAAAGGAAAGGAACGGACTTTCCTGCAGGTGCGTGCGCCAACCGGAAACAGATTAAGAGAGTTTAGTCACGAGCTCGCATCTATGCGTTTTCTAATGCATTTCCCTGTCCCTTGTTGCGTTTGCGTTGTGCATCGGCTTATAGGAATCGCCAAAAGCACGCATTCGCTATTAGAGAAACTTGCATCGTTAACGAAAAGAAAGCTAAGAAACGTACGTGTTCCGTCCTGGAAACACGGTTTTTTTTTTACCACAATGTGATACGTTCCTGCGGTACTTTTATATATCTCTTAATTACTATCCTATATCGGGTTTATAACATCAGGATAATATACATATATTATTAAAGCGTAGATGAAATCTAATTAAAGCTGTAGAATATCGAATATTTTTCTTTCCAGATGTTATCGATCCTTTGTATTTTCATTGTTGATCATCGACCTGAAACTCCATCAGTCTGGAAAGATCGTTTAACCTTTTCTCGAAATATTCTCCGCTGTTACGAACGAGTTTCGGAGACATTCGTAAAGATCCGTTTAAACCGCACGCTCTGTATACTCCCATGCCTTTACAAAAGGGGAAATAGCCGGTTATTAGCAGGCAATTAGATTAGGCGTGAAAATTTCGCGATAGCGAATTTCATCGATATAATCGAGAAAAATGATTCGAAGAGTAATAAAGTTTCAAACTCGTTCGACTTTAGTCGGATTTTAGTCCTTTTGTTTGCCAAGCTACTCGTACAGGGATCGAATGTGTCGCGTTTAAACACCAACCTACTCGTTTCTTTTGCTTTTTGTGCTCGCTATGTAGCTACTTACTTCGTTCGCTCTCGTACTCGAGTTCGTCGCTAAAATTAATATCGATAAAGACGATAAATGGAATAAACGTGGTAGACGCCCGCGTCTCCCGTTTCTACCATCCTGTGGAAGAGACGCTCGAACGCGTATTTCCCTTCCTCTCGCCGGTCGTTAGACAGAACGCCGGCTTATTAAAATTCCAGCAGCTGAAAATCAACCTCTGGCTTTTGTTTGGCCTTTGAGTTTGTCTGGACGAAAATGCAAACGGACCAACCTGTCGCTGGATTATAATCTGTTTCGAGGAGAAATTCTTTCCGTTCCTTCTAACCATCTTCTTTCTTTCTCATGGCTACGTACAGTTATTACATACAGTTATCGATATAGTTACAGGATTCGAGTGAGAACGTTTGAACGTTTATGACGGAAGAATGAATAGAAATCAAATTTTATCTCATCGATTCGTCGTCCGTGCGAAAGAAAAGAACGCAAAAACTGAGAATCGTTGACCTCGTCGGTGGATCTTGTTGATCACCTTGCCGAGGCACGAAACGCACGTTGCAGACGAAAAGAAATCCTGCAGGAAGCGATCTTGACTGTCCGTTCGAGGTGAAACGTTTTCACCGCGTTCAACGTTTCACCGCGTTCAACGTTCCACCGCGTTCGGCGTTCGGCGTTCGGCGTTCAACCACGTTCGGCGCAGAATTTTTGAAACTAAAATTGACTAAATCATCGGCAACGACCAACTGCTTGCGTGACTGAAAGCGATTTACGTTATCCAAGTATCCTTTATAAATATAAATAAAATACAAATAAACCTTTTGCATTAAGCTGATCGACTTTCTTAAGGAATGTGCGAATAATATGGCAGAGCGAAGCCAGAAACGCCGCCAGCAGGCTGATCGCTCCATCTTTTTTCAAACGGTCCATGATCTTGCACCTCGATCGCTTTATAACCGCACAAACATACACGCTGTAGTATATAACTCGATCGTAACTGGAGCACAGACGCTGTAGAAAGTGGTCTTGATTTTTTATCGTCCCGAGCCAAGTCCCGCTCTTCTATACGTCGCTCGTGGCGCGGTTTTTTCAATCGGGCACGTTCGGATCACCGCCATCGACTTTTACGTCCGCGGAATATCGTCGGAAACGTTTGTTAACGGTTCCGAATACAATAATATGGCCAATACCGTATCGTAATTGCTTTCAACTCGATTGCGTTTCGACTTCTCGTAGATGCTCCAAGTTACCCAACATAGAAATGTTCATTCTCATTTGCGATATTAGTTTGCGATATTCGATGGTGTACGATAGGTCACCGTCGTAAAGTCACTAACGATCATAGTGGTATTTATGGTACAACGATAGACGAATAAAATACCGGTAGTATTAAAGAAGATGGACAAATGGAATAAATGAAAGCGGAACACTTTAAAGTTTGTCGTAACAGTCTGTGCGTAACGCTCGAAACAATGAATTCCTTTACGTAGTAAACGTTACTCGCACGTATCGCGTAATTTAGCTAACAACCGAGTTTCGATCGCGTCGAACAATGCCGGAATCCTAATCTCTGTGTTACGTGCCGTAAATCGAGCTACGCTAAGGTCCGTGTTTAACTAAGAAAGCTAGTTATTAATAGGAACCCGTTAGGTGGATTGTCGCGCGAGCGTCGTCAAGACGCGTAAATTCCGCCTTAGGAATGTTCTCGTGCAAACCTTATTTCCACGTTTTAAGAGCTGCGTATAAGAGCCGTTACGTACTCGGTCGCCAGCCACCAGATCGTCGGTAATCACTGGCTTCGAGAAAATATGTAATAACGCGTGTACATACTTTGTACGCACTTGGCCGTTGCGGCCACGAAAACACGAACGACGCACAGGCCAACGATTCCCTTTGGTTTCTACAACTTTGAACGAAATTCCATTTATTCGAACAAAATCTCAGTTAACGTCCAATCGATCGATCTCGCTCGTCTGCTCTTGAACTCTCGTTAATTATCGTATAGGCAGGTCATTATCGATAAGTTAGATTAGAAATTTGAAAATGTACAAATGCACGGAATTAAACGGAACGTAATATGGAAAAGTATATAAATATCGAAAGTGTAACGTTCATCTTGTGACATATCTGGCAACCATCGGTAGATAAAATACCGTCTTCCATTTCTTCAGCTCCATTTACAAAAATATCCACTTAAATTAAATATTCAATTGAAATATCCAATTAAATATCCAAAGGGTCGTCGTCGATTCAAGGCGTCGAACGAATACGATACGTCGCTACTAGGCATTAAAAAATCTACTGGAAAACTCGACTTTTCTCCAACGACATGGCCGATGGTTTTACGCACCGAGCCCCTCGTTTCACCTTTCGTTTCTCCTCTCGTTCTGTATCAACGAAAGTAGAAGCTCGCATCGTGCACACGAAGAAATATAACGACACAAATTTAAACGACTGCGGTTACTCGTAGGCGGTCGTAAGAGATTGCAATTAGGATCCAACGAGAGATTCGCGATAGCGATTACGATGCCACCGTCGTGAGAAAGTCCCGGCACGAACCTCGGTTTCCTTACTTCCTTCCTTGAGAAGGTTCGCCGCCGGCTTCTCCGACGAATCTTGCCGGTGCCCCTTTACCCTTTTCTTTTCTTTTTCTTCTTCTTTTTCTTCTTTTTTCTTTTCTTCTTCCCGCGCCACAGTTTATTTCCTAACACGATCGCCAATTTCACCCCCGACACGACTCTGTTAATCGCAGCTCTATACCACACCAACCACCCCTATTATCTTAACGGAAATCAGGACTACGAATCGACACCCCTAGATCGACTAGCGGTGTCGATTCGTAGAATCGATCTCCCCACGATCGGTCGAAAATACACAGCGTCCGTATAAGTTACGTAAGTGATTGATTCAAGGATAGAAACCCGGTAATCACACGTTCGCTATTCTAACGATGAAGAATAAGCGAGCTAAAGCGACGATGCTGTTGTAACGTCGATTCATATTAGAGGCAGGATGTGTGCAAGTCTTCACCGCGCACCCTCGATTACTCCCCGGACCAACCATAAACCTAAACTTTTAAGTTTATTATTTCTGTTATCTGTTTATGGATGGTCCTTGAAACAGCCCTTAGGTTGTTACAAGTCCTTACTAATTACGGGGAAAGCAACGTAAGGTGCGAACAGCGAATCCGCGTTGTTAATTAAAGAGGATGCACCCAGCTTTCCTCCGTAATGAGACGAGAACACCCGAGGAAAAATAGACAAAACCATCGAACAGTGAACATCTCTCCGATCTGTGTAAACCTGTGCTGTGCTAGAAAATAAAGACAATAGTTGTGTTACGACTCGGCTATTTTATTTCATCAACCAACCCCTAAGTTTACGTGACACTGTGTCGGAGGAAAGCTAGCTAGTCGTGGGTGGGTCTAATCTACAAGAAAGAGCTGATTCGTCAAGGGCAAGGTTTCATTGGGAGAGCGAGGGAAAGACTTTGCTGTCAATTGCTTAATTTTCCAAGTTGGTTGGAGGAGGAAGGGCGCTAACCGCCCCCGAGAGAGAGAGAGAGAGAGAGTTGTAAGCATCATACGTGAGAAAACTAACTTTTTCGTAGTAACAATAAGCTTTAGAAACGATTCGGTAAAGAGACGTTTGTTCGGTCTGAAGGACCTTGGCTGGCAAATTCCTGAGATTTACGATGGGTCCTTGAGATTATCGAGGGTACCCAGTAAGGATGAGCGGACATCTGGTTGCCATCTTGCCCGCGCTGTGTGGCCTGGTCTAGGTAGAGTGTCGCCCGACGTAACACCGCTATTGGCAACCCCTTCTTGCCAAACCAACAGTATAAAGTACAGTTGGTACAAAGACGCTTCTTCGCCCGAATCACGAAATTACCGCTTCCTTATCTCTACCTGTACAGTGACCCGCGAAAGTATTCAAACACTGTTAGAAAATGTATATAAATTAACTACGAAATTACAATTAGACTCGTAACGATTTTATCCCTTATTAGATCGATCGATTTAGCATTATCACAGACACAGATATTTGATATTTCTATAAATCGTGTATCTCTAATTTGAACACGTCGTCGATAAGGTTGTAAAGAAACGATTTAGATTACACACGAAACATCTTTCGATCGTTAGTATGCCATTAATTCATACATTCTTAGCGATAATCGTAGTTTATTAATCGAAGGTTCTTAATAAATATCGATGAAAACTTGTCAACCTAACGATATGTATGTACGTACGTTGGAACGGTCAATTATTAGGTTGTATTAACGCGCTACGATACTTGGTCAAGAGCATCTCTGACCCTAATCCTATATTTAAGATTACTAATTAGTAAGAAAACTGAATTTCGTCGAGATGAAGTTTGCCACGTAATTCGAACGTTGGCTGTTTTTTCTCTGCTTTTTCTCCGTTTTTTCTCCGTTTTTTCTCTGCTGTGTTTGAGACAATTCTTTTTTCCTACACCACCGCATGAAAGCGTCGAGCGAAAGTTTCACAGAGTCCAATGGCCTTTGAGCGAGCGCAGCACAACGACGCTCGTTACACCACTATATTTACTTGACACTTTTTCTTATTACGTCTATCTACGTATCAGAGATGTAGTTATTATTCGCTTTTTTTATTTTCCTCCTTGTTCACGTCTCTTTCCCTTTCATATCGCAGCTATCTAAATAACGTAGTGCTTCAAGAGCTGGAAACCTATTATATATGTACGTTTTGTTCCAACGAGGACGAAAGAATTACTTTTACGTATTTTGGCTTTTACGTACATACCTTCCCCCATCAGCTACTATACAATTCGACATATTATAATCGGCCGTAATTTATATCGTAAAAGCGATATATTTCTTACTTATCTTGAGACAGGTTTTACGTAGATGAACCTACAATGGTATATACTATTCCTCTTTCTTTTCTTTTTTTAAATATCGACGGTTTCAGCGTAAAGGTTTTCACACACACACACACACACACACACACACGCGCCCTCGTTCATAGTTATTAAGCTTACAAAAAGCGAGACGAACCTTAAAAATCACGCAATTATCGCGTAATTAGCGTATCGAAATAACGCCTATCCATTTGCTTGGCATTGAACAAATTCAAGGCTTTGTAATTTCCGATGTAATTTCATCGCAAGATTTTTCAGAGTTACGCAAACTCTTTCAACTTTTTAAATTCCTTTGACAAATACACAGTGATAATCGTCGCATATCGATATGTAAGTGTTAAATTTGGCAGGGTAAATCTCGTAGCAAAGTGCGTTCTTCGTTTCGTTCCTAAGTGAAATACGCGTAATTAAAATAGGTGTATGTAGATTTTCACCACTGTATACCATCCGTCTTATTTACGTAATTCTTACACGTATACATAGGTACGCACGTGCAAGTCGCGTACGCAATTCGATGACGCATTTTCCCGCGCATCATCCCCTTTCTCGTTTCCGTCGAGATTTCCTTCTAACCGGCGGGCAACCAATACAACAAGTTCCGTACTTTTGACTTTGTTCTTTCCACTTTCGTAAAACTCTCGACGCACCGATGAACTCGTGTTTGCTATCGTATCTATAAATCACGAAACGACGAAAGTACGACTGAGTTTCGTGTAGCGGATAAAAGGTGAATTTGCAGACAGTGCTCTCGCAATCGTTGCTTTAGCATACAATCGTGGGAGGTTCCGGTGCAGGGCTATGCTCCATTTCCCTTCGTCTCGTCTTCCTTTGCTAACGTCTTCCTTTTTTTCTTTTTTTTTCTTTTTCCAACCACCGAGATAATTACCACGACGAGTCATAGACTCGGTACTATAGAGTACCGAGATCCTTTTCTTTTGCTCGCGCGTGTTTCTTCTCTATCTCTTTTTCTATCCTTATTTCGCGCGGACGAGTATATTTCGCGACAAAAGAGAGTAGCAGGTGCGTTTAAGGATAGTGCTTCTTCGTGACGCGTTTGTCTCTGGTGTCTGTTTAAACCAGTCCACGACCATCCGAGCTATATGTTACGCATGAGAATATTTTTATGCATTTAAACATTTACTTTCTTTTTTCTTTTTCGAGATATTATCGCATAACTTTACGCTGTTTGGAGACACTAAAGAAACGATGGACGATAGAAATATCATCCAATGAAAAAAAGAAAGAAGGTGCTACGCATCGTTCCATTGTACCTAATATCCGGCTATCCGTTTCTTCGAATATCTGTTTCGAAGGAAAGGAATCGATTGGAAACCGTACCAAATTCTCGACTAAGGACGTCTTGGAAAGAAATTGACCGACTCTTGGATTGGAAGAGAACGAGGTTGAGTCACAGATTCAACCGTGGTTCGATTTAATTATTCAATTTAGCCAAGTCGTAGGGTTGCGTAGTAAAGGCTCGCTCGGTTTAGCACAATCTCAATTACGGAAGATTCAGTTGTTCGGTTTGTTACAGTCTCGATAAAAAGATCAATGGCTGGTCTTTCGAACCTCGAATGACAAATACGATCTCTAGGATCTTATGATCGAACAGTTTTCTATCTGTCACGGAATTTCCGATGCAACTTGTATAGCAGCCTGTAGAAAAAACGAGATAGCAAGTAATTATATCGCGTAAGAATTGGAAACATAGATTTAGATCAGATCGCAACGGAGAACAACGCGATAGTGAAAAAGCTCCGAACGCAAAGAGACGAACGATATCAAACGGATATTTACGAAAAGAAGTGGCTGGTATCGCGTTAGGCGGTAAAAACAAAAACTTGATATTTTTTCTGGAAAGCGTTCGAACGAACTCGTGTAAAAACGGAACGTGGGTGTCAGCGTTGATATCGTGAAAGTATTACCTCTTGAAAGCTATCGCGCTGCCAATTTTATTCGATAATCGATTTTACGATCCATGTTACTTGCAACCATCGTAAACAACAACTATTTATTTAGTATCGTTGCTCCTTAGCGTTATTAGTTTTATTTAGTATTAAATGATAATAGAATTCGATTTAATTGCGTTTGTTTGACTTTATCAGTACCTAAAGTAAGATAAGATATATTTCAATAAGATAGTATCGCGCGATCGCATTACGAAACGCGATTCCCCTCGATCATAGCTTTTAAAAGTTAATACGCGGTATTATCGCTAAGTAACGATATATGTTCGTATAATATCATATACTATTATCTGGTTTAATTTATCCGTGAGCTGTACTTTATAATTATTTATACCTGTAAACTCTAAACTAATCTCTCGATAAACTCGTGTTGACAAACATCAAGTGGTAATTACGTGCTACGTAATCGCCTTTGAAAACGATGTAGGAGACATAAGCTCGTACGTATTTCGTCTAGATTCGTTCGCTTTAGATTTCGGAAGAACATACGCGGATTACATGGCATATAGATCGTTTAGTTATATAGATAGTTTAGTATGTTGCGCATCGCGATAGAAACGAATAACTTCATCTTTAGATAGAAATAGCTAAGACATATTTCTAAAAAAATCTCGTCGTATAGAAGACTGTCGGACAATTTATTCGGAGAAAGTTTACACCAGATATAAGATACTTTTTTGCTCGGCTCTAGGTCGTTAATTCCACTAAATCCTTTCGCTATTTACGAGATCCGTTGGTTAAACGACCTCTGCCATGCTATTCGCTATTTACGCGAATACGCTGCATAAACACATTGTTTCGCGTTGCTACTAGGAATGCGAACGCTTTCTACCGACCTTCGTCGAAAATTGAGCAAAAAGGCCAACGTGAGAATTAAGCAAATCACGTGGCTAGTCAATGGAACGATTTAGCGAAACGGCGAACATATAGCGCGATCAAAGTGTACATACACGAATGAACGCAACAATTTGACAGATAGGCGCGACAGAAATGGAAAATGGAATGTATCGAAAAGAAGCACTTGCTTTGAAAATAAACATTTTATATCGATCTGTTAACGACCGATCTGTTAACACGATCGTACGACCTACAAATACAGTTTAAGAAGTAGAAAGAAGTTCTCGCGAACTGGAATTAAAAATTTCTTATATACTCGGCAATACAATCCTAGTCGGGCCTAGTCGGGCCTAGCCAGGCGCCTAGTCGGAAATTTTACCGGTGTTGTCTCCTTCTGCTGGCACATTTCTCACAATGTCAAGCACGTTTGCGGATTCAAGGCACGTTCGAGGTCACCCGAATCTTACATCTACGCGTTTCGTTTCGTAAAACGCGAAAATCCGGCAAAGTCGAAGGCCATGGCGCGTGCTCTTGTTCTTACAATTCGTCTCGATGATAGTTGTATTAGCGGTTGATCGTTACCTGGCCAACAGTCGTGGCCAGGAAGACCGTGTTAATTCGTTCACGTGGAAGACGGCTACTCGTAACGACCCCAAAACCGAGAAAACGAGAGAAAACGAGAGAAAACGAGAGAAAACGGGAGAAAAAGAGAGAATTACGGCCGATTATATTAGATATTACTCGCTGACGGAATACTCGGTCGTTGGTACTTTTAATCGAGGAGATTTGCGAACGAAGGACGTTTCTAGCATTTAGCACTTTATGCTTAGCTACGTCCCAATTGATAATTACGATTAAAAATTGTTTGAAAGATTCGTTTATTTAAAAAATAAAACTGTAAAAATAAGACTGTAAAATAATAGCGATATAACTCCAAGTGTCTTTGGTACAAGTCACGAAATTGTTATTTTCACCTTATGACCATTGGTTTGTATTTGATAATCGTAAAAATGTTTCAATTCTTATTCTCCAAGTATTTATCGATATTCGATATTTATCGATTTACGAATTATCAGGTATAACAGGTTACGATAGAACGATATATGTAAATTTCCATCTATGAAAATTAACGTAATTTTTATGCCGATAAATCCGGAAAAAGTATCGGTTCTAGCGAAACGGTATTTCCAGAAAAATAACTGTACGCACATGTACACGTGGCAAAGCAATCTCGTCTCGAAAACGTTATTCTCTATTTTACATTCGTTTCATCTCGCAGGCTCGCTTCCCTCGCCACGAGAAACTCTGTATCTATCTTAATTATCAAGAATTGCTACCTATGAAATTTTGCAATTAATAAAGTAATTTGCTACTTACATGTTTGTATAATACTTTTAATCGTCAAATTCAACGATTTAATTCATACTATAGTACGTAAAGGTACGATTAAAGCGTGATAAAGTAATTACATCTGTTTTCTTATAAAATATCGGATCGTTACTATCGTCGGATCGGATACTAACGAACAAACCAACCTTTCGTTACGTAAACCTACATAAGAAACAATTAGTCGAATAATCGCGGACGTTCGAGCTGCTAATTCATCCGCGCCTTTTCATCACTGTACATAGATATATAGGATCCATAGATGTAGGATGAAATATATATTACGTAAAACTGTTATGTTCGTATCGTACGCGTTATTATAAAAACATGTGGAAATTTTAGTAGCATCGAGTAAGTTGTTCAAAGTTAACTTTGAAACTAACGTAAAAACGTTTCTATGTAAAATCTAGAAACGGGCATTCCAGATATTTACTTGCCACCAACGACAAACCGTGTACAATAAGTGTTAAATATCGAACGATATTGCGCGCGCGCGTGTGTGTGTGTGTGTGTGTGTGTGCATGCGTGTGAGAGGTGATAGATGCATCGAAAGTTTCGCCCGGTGGCGTCGTAATTTTACAGTTCGTCGTGACACGTGGCGGGATATCGACGCGCACGTTTCAAACGAAGCGGCTACGCAGAAAATAAAGAGGCGATTCCTTCGAAATTGCTGCGAATAAATAGCGCGAAGGATAAAACGACAGCGATTTCATTAATAATATCGCGATGAATCAAGATCCCGATGAATTGTTCTTTGTGCGATGATTGTGTGACAGACGATCGATAATTTAACACAGATAATTAATAGCTTTTTTTAACCGTGACTTTTAATACAAATTATACATGTACGGATAAGCACAGGTAGATAATTAGTGAGTGATAAGATAACTAATTATTATAGCGACTACGGTGGTTAGCGATTTGTTAGAAGTAACAAGGCGTTTAAGCGATCCGCAGCAAACTTACAGCTTCTTCCCGTATTTACAACTTGCTACAAACATACAACTTCCAACTCGTTCAACTTCGAAGGTTCGTTTCTCGATTAAACATTGTTTTAAACGATATTTGATCTGAACGGCGTGTTTCGGTGAGTTCCGAAGCTTTTTTCATATGCAATTTTTTATACACCACATACGTCGTTACTGCGTAATTCAGTGGCAACTTTGACTTTCAATATTTATATTATATATGTCATCATCTACTCGCTAGGTAAATACATTTTCCACGCAAACTCCACTTTTCTTATTTTAGAAATTCTTTATTTACTAGCCTCTAAATTTATAATATATCAGATAACGTTCTAACGTTTCGAAATTATCTATCGTACAATACGATATTTCGTTATTTTGTAGGATTTATTCGTGTATTATATTACACGTTAGGTAGTTGATATAACGACACTTGGCGAAACAGTCTTGTGCAATCGTTGAATCGTCCAAGCATACACGTACATACATAGCGATTCGAGTATTCTATTTTCGGCCCATTGTAACAGTTACAACCGTCATCTTTGTGCATGACATTGACTCAAGTAACCACGATCGTGTCCTGTTTAACAAGATACGGTCGAGCAACGGATGGATCTTAGAAATTTATGCGCGCACGTTGATCCGCGCACTCGAACTGACGGAAAGCCTGAAACTTTCTTTCCAGATATATCGTAATAAAAAAAAAGGAATTGTCGCTCGAGCGATAAGAATTGGTCGCGCGAATCCTCCTAACGGAGAAACTCGATCTGTGTTCTATGATCACTGGTGATTACGCAGCACCTGGTAAACGCTTTTATTTATTCACCAAGAGACTATACGCCTGATATTTCCGCAAATAGGCAGTCGGATACGCCTGGTATTCAGCACGACTATGTGGATTTTTATTGAAAAATTTGTTTGCATCAAAGATGAGAACGGAAAAATGATATTTCCCTCGCAAAAGCGATACGTATAGCGACTCTTTGAAACCGATATTTCTTGTAAAGCGAGGCTTTAGGGGTCAAAGAAACGACTTTATCGTATACGTTTGATTTACCATAAGTCGATTATGTATTATTACAATAATATTTTCAACACGTTATACGCGTGTACACCTACTACTAAGAAAGTAATTTCCACGCGACTCGATACGTTTTCAAAAATTTACCAGCTTCGTTACGACCACGAGAAGCGTATACAGTTCGAATCTTGATCTCACGTTATTCAGTGACTAAGAAAGCACTTGCGAGTCGATCGTTATCGATACGATGCGTTGTAAATCGGAAGCACTTCGCGGAAACGATTATCTACTGGTCGATTAGAACGATGGTTTAATCAGTACCTTTTCTCGGAGACGTTTCTTCCGTTCTAAATAACAACGAACACCGTTCTTGCACTTTGCCTTTAGCTATCTTACGTTTTTATTTTCACGACGGACAGACAGCAATTTCTTACATCGGCGTTGCGTTTATATTTGACGCTTACCGCGCGCAATTACAGTTAATCGCAAGTAACGAGTTATTATCGAAATGTTCCAACACTCGTCCGATAATCACCTGACAGTTTTAAAACACACGATCGTTTATCAGTTTTCTTTTTACAAGTTCGCATGCTTCGTAGGTTAACGTAATGGATGAATTTTTCACGACAAAGGAATTTTCATATTATTTTTTTAATCGTGCGAGTTTGAAACATTTCTTATAAAACGACTTACTAACCTGTCTATATCAAACCTATCTATATCGTGTGTATCAAAGTCATTCACTTGGCAGATATTTTAACATTTATTTTGTAAAATCCATCGTACGAAAGAAGGAGAAGGACGCGAGGCTTTACTTTTTCTTCCCATTTCTTTTACCATCTATTCTATTCTATTCTATTCTATTCTATTCTATTCTATTCTATTCTATTCTATTCTATTCTATTCTATTCTATTCTATTTTATTCTATTCTATTCTATTCTATTCTATTCTATTCTATTGTATTCTATTAATTTATGCGATATATTGAGAAAAAGAATACCTTGGACGCAGTGTAGGCGCGTACGCGTACAGGCAAAGAAACACTCGATAAAAGAAATTCGAAGGAGAAAGAGATTTGTTGGTCTTCTGAAACACGGTAGCTCGATTCTTGGGCAACGTTTCCTACTGGACTGACCGCAACGCTTCCGTCGAAAGCCGTAATTTCCGCTAAGATAAGTTAAGCGGGCAAAAACATAGACGATTTGTACTGTTCAGTCCGCGCCGAAGCGCAAGACAGGAGCCTTGGGCTCGAAATTCAACAAACCGTGTACCAGCTTTTACGCTTATCCCCGTCCATCCTTGCGATCCTTTTATTTACCGTGGTTCGTAGTGAGTGAAATTTCGTAAACTCTCTCGACACGTCCCGTGCTGTGTGGTCAATCCACGTTTGATATTTCGATTCGCGTAGTTCGTCATTTTAGCTACCAACAGCTACCAATATGTTGTTCAACTACGAATAACGACACTGTTATATACAGTTGTAGACCTAGTTGTAGAATTTTTCGAGATTACACGTTTAAAATCGATATAACCCAATAGCAAAGACGTTTTTTCTACCTCTTAAAACGATGTTGGAAATTTCTTCGTACTTTGTACGTTCGTTTACGGTCGGCTACAATGTTTTCCATGTTTTCCATTCCACGAAAATGATTTTGAAGTTTGTGAAATCACTAGTAAATCAAAGAAATCACTGGCGAGACCGAGATTCCGTTTCTTTATAGTTGTATTCAGAAAAATATGACTTTGCGTACACGTACTGTTACTCCGTAATACCTAGTAACAGACAGATGACAACGATTACTAGATATAAATATTGGAAAAGATGGCACTCTCGAGCACCAGTCCTTTTTTCATTTATTAAATATTACCAAATATTTATCAGATACCGGAATATCGTATTTTGGATACTTTATATATTGCCCGGTATTAAATTAAAATGTAAATGCGTAGAAAGATCGCGTATTAAATTATATAACGAGAATGTAGCGACACTGATAAAACGATTAGCTTTATAATGACATTTTATTTTATTTTAAAGTTTAAAGTATCGCCAATGGTTCGAGACGGACCACCTTTCTAATCGACGCAGGTAATGGTTATTTTTCAATTTTTGCCAAGGTGGTGGACGGCTGGTGGACGGCTGGTGGACGCATTTATCTGAAAATATCTACGCGATATACACGTTTATACGTACACACACACGGAAGACAATGTGTCGCCGCTTTCCTGACACGTGCTTATCGTCCGGGTTCTATGTGCTTGCAAATGGAATACTACCGCGCTTTTATCGAGGTTTCCATGCAAAACCTAGTAGAAGGTCGTCCAGGAAATTACATTATGCGTCTTTATCCTGTTGCTACGTAGTCGCATCTGCGATTGACAGGGCTACGAACAGCCTGTTCTTCTATAATTCTATAATACGAACGAAGATCAGAAACTCCTCGTCGAGAACTACGTGGCTTTACACGGACAGAGATCTCATAACAATGACATTAATCGATCGACATTAACGAGAAAATTGCACGTATTAACGTTTAGTTGGTTGCACCAATTAAGAGGTATTTCTTTATTTGCTTTATTTGCACGTTGCCTCTATAATACAGCGATAAAGATTCGCTTTCGGATAATCATCGAGAACGTATTCGCCATGTGAAACGTATCGTATCTTTGCGCGTTGCGTAACGAAAATTTGAATTTTGAAAGCCGAAACGCGATGCTCGTTCCTCTAGAGTGGCAACCAGTGCGAAAGTAACTCGGAAATGTGAAATAAATAAGATTTTCTCGCGAATCCTCGTATTCGAGACAAAGCGTTTTTGTAGAAACAAGAAAAAGAAAATAGAGATTGGATACACGTGTAAAAAGAATATATATCTACACGTAGGAGAATTTCTACTCAGCCTACTTACGCTTTAGGAGATGAAAAAAATGTCAAAAATAGCATTTCCATTTTCACAGTCTTGAAACGATCCTCCACCTCCCGCTTTGATTTCTCGCGACAGTACCATTTTTATTTTACAGTCTACGCGTTCTTCGCGTCACCTTCTTTTCTTTTAGGATCGCTTTTAGGATTAGGTCGTAATTAAAAGAGCAATTGAAAGACACACGCTGTTAGTCGTCTTGATTTATCATTATTACATCTTGATTTATATAATAGTAGCTTCTCTTTTCCGAGATGCCTTTATATAGGTAAAGGAAATAGCCATCCGCGTTTTACAAGATAATTACATATTAGAATAAATGTGGTTTATATTTGGAACGATAACGAGCTACAAAAGAAATATCTGGTAATTTCGAAAATACCGCTGTTATTTAAGAAAAATTCATTGTGCGCGTGTGCGAAGCAAAAGTTTAATCAAAAAAAGAAAAGGAGCTTAATCAAAGGAAGAATATATCGATGTGAAACTTGTTTAGCCCTCTTGCCAAGTTGTGGGACGAATTTAGTCTTGCAAGAAGTTGCTATACAAGAAGCGTAGTTTTCTTTCCATTCAGAATTGGATCGTCGCTGTAAAAATTTGTTTTTTTTTTACCACACTTGTTAACAGATTTTCTATTATCGCTGACCCAGTTGTCGAGCTTTTATTCGTGGATTTCGATAAAACGGCTTACAATTAGAAAATCAAAGCGATAGACAGTGTATCGTAAGAAATTGAAAAGTAAAATTCGAAAGTTTGTCGAAAAGTAGGCAGTGTAGGTATTGCAGTGACAGGCAATGTATTTTAAGAAGCATATACCACTGTAATATAAAAAAAAAGGGAGGGTATACGCTTGGTCTATCACAAATTTAAGTTGAAGTTTTCTCGGGATAGTACAAGTTGTAAATTTAAGGTATAAACTAAGAATCGTAAGAGTGCTGGGAAAGAGAGAATGAGAGTGCAAGTAAGAGTGTATGCCTTGGTGACGTCAAAGCTAAATGAGCAAAGGAGTGGGAGAAGGGTGCAAGGGTTGAGGGTCAGCATTTTTTGACCTGGGAAGACAGACGTTGTGAGCCGAGTGCTGGTGGAATAAGACGTACGAAGATATTGTGGTCAGTTTTTGCATCGGGTATTGCTCGTTAAAAGAAAACTAAACTTCGCTTCAAATAGAACGTTCTTTCTTGTCCTTGCTCTAGACTACTACTACTACAGAAATACTACACCACTGTATTCCATCATTGCCTACCGATAACAAACGATCGAGTTTTCTTTTCTGGCGACTAGCGCGACGAAAGCAATTCCGCGATAAATTTCGATGTCCGATTCTGTTGCAGGAACAACCGAAGGAGGAACGTCGTTCGCACCGGGAAGAAGGGACGCACTGGGAAGGAGGTTCCGGAAGATATTCGCGGGTTTTCGTGAGAACCAACGACCTTCCATTTTACTTGAGAATAAGTAGGAGAGGTCGGCCTTGAAGCGTGGAAATACGCGGCGTCGCGTGGTAATAGTCGTGGAGCAGGCGGGCAGAACTCGGTATCAAGAGAGAGATTTATTCGAGTTTCACAACCTCTCTCGATCAGCGGCACCGGTGGTCGCGGTCGTGACCTCGATAGAGCTCATCCACCTGGTTGGATAACTCGACTCTCGATTCGAGCAGCCGCCACGGAACCCTGAAAGGTCGAGCCGCTTGGTGGCCTCGCTCTTTCGCCAGTCTACTCTTGCTTCTCGGTACCACCACCGGACCACCGACTCACCACCACCACCGCGCACCACCACCGGAAGTCGCACGATGTAGCGACTTTTGCCGGCGATTCCATCGCGCGATAACATTGTATCTGATCGAAGCTGTGTTCTACGCGTGTTACGAGTTGTACGCGTCCGTGCGCTCGCGTCTCTGTCCCTTGACAAGAGAAACGGAAACAAGACGTTGAAATATTTTCGGACGATACAACCGAACGGTAGCAGCGTGGCCGCGGTCGCGCGCCAACCATGAAAACGATGGGCGACGTGGCCCCGAATTCCGTCGACGAACAGAACGGCACTTGCGCCTCGGCACAGAACCCCACTGCCGGCAAAGAATTCGGCCACAAGACCCTCAAGTCCTTGAAGAGGGGCCTCGGCAGACTTTGGAGGAGGCATCGTGGCAACGCCTCCATCACCGAATACGACCCTTGCTACAAGGTCGCTTATCTTGGGAACGTTCTCACTGGATGGGCCAAGGGTAAGCCAATCGTTTGATTTTCTTTGTCTTTACGCGCCTTTCTTCTTATTCGACGGCCGCTTCTTTCCAAATAATCACCACGCTCGCGTAAAACCGAAACATCGCAGAGACACCGTGGTATCGAGACTCGCCTCGCTCCGATCACTCGATACGATGTTTGCGAGGCGAGCTTCTATCTAGGCTAGGTTTGCGTTAATGTTAACGTTTACCTTACCTACGTTTCTATGGTTTCTCGCTTTTCGTCCCGCAATTTCCTACGATCAGCTCGACCAAGAACTTATCGACTGACTGGAAATACCAATACGCGGTGTTTCACGACTTATGGTAATTAATACGTGGTGTTTCTTCGTGCGCGAAAGCCACGTATATTTGCCCCGATACACCTAATACGTAATTTGAACTCACTAACGACGATCTTTTTCTCCGTTTCACTTATTCCTTCGAATCCATGTTAAACGAATCGCCACGTTCTTGGCACGTTCTTGCCATCTATATACGCATGTATACGCATTTCCTATTAATACGAAAACGATATTCACCTCGATACTATATACTATATTCGATACTAATGCCTATTATCGTCGGTGTCAGCTACGACAGCGAAAGAAATCTTTCGAAACATAATGAAAACCAGTTTGGATAATTAACGAGGAATCGCGTTTTCAGATAACGCGCCGATAAATCGTCGATCGTCGAACGTGCTGAAATTTAACATTTAATAAAAAAGATATAACGAGAGAATGTCGTAAGTTATATAAATAGCGTGATAAAAAAGTTCTTGGAAACTGATAGGAAGATTACATGCCGATTAGTTCGAGCAGTCCTATCTAAATATAGATACGAATACCTCGCCATTTCATCTAATAACGTCTGACGCCTAATTAATCTTAGTATAAAAAATTATTTTTATCGTAACAATCAACTCGTCATTTTGCTCGTTTTGAAATATGTCGCCGCATCGTGTCACAGCTTCCATCAAATTACGTAATTTTCTATCTAATATCGATGTACATAAGCTTCACACCTTGCACGATAAATACCATTGACGATTCTTGTCTTATGAAACATGATTTTCTTCGTCGAACGTAAACAAGTAGATGCGAGTTTTGTATCGAACATTTCTTATGTACAACGAAGGAGGTTTCCCACTCTGTTCGCGTCTGCGTACGAAGCGACGTATATCCATTTATCGTTATTAGCAGACTGTGCACGTTCGTTCGCTCGTTTGTTCGTTCGTTCGTTCGTTCGTTCGTTCGTTCGTTCGTAGTAAATGAAAAGATGCAACGGCGCAAGGGATACGTTTATACGCGTATTATTACGCGATTATTATTGCACTCGCGGAAAATATCCAAAGCAAAGTATAAACATCCAGTGGTTGAAACAAATCGCCTCGCTTCCACTTGCTCGGTTACAAGAATCAGTTTGAACAAATGTGAACTTGCGTAAACGTTTTTTAGCCTAGTGGTTGCAAATTCTAATCGGCAGGGCAGCTAATTAATCGCGTCAGGAGAAAGGTGGCTGACCTGACACGGATAAATCAAAGGGACGTCGAGCAGACGACAGAGACGCGCGGAGAGCTCGCGTATTTCTAAATCGTCGAGCCCGAGACGCGCAAACGACCAGACGGAAGCGCGTAATACGTACTCGTTGCAGTTAGCAGCCGAGCAAGGTCAACGTCTAACCAGCCCAATCGCGTACTCCACCCGTTGATACTGGCAGCGTTCGATACGAATAAATCATTCGACTGGAATTTGTCGTAAATTCGCGCGCAAACAAACGAAACGAAACGAAACGAAACGAAACGAATTTTACTCGCTAAACGATTATATTTGCTTAAGAAGCAACGAAATAGAAACTCTGGATATAACGACAGCTTCGGCGCGTGTTAACGAGAAAACAGCCTTCGTCGCGTTTGCTGCGCACAATTTGAGAAAAAATTCGTACAGTCTGTATAGTATCTACTAGGCGCACAAATATTCTATTATCCGGTCCGTATTACCCGCTGTAGCCAGAGATTAAGAAGAGACAAAGAAACGAATACTTGGATATCGCGCGGTACAACGACAGGCGTATACGGAGTACAATCTGCGATCTCGATAGGAGGGGACTCCTACTTTCTCTACATACCTTTGCTTCGGACTGGGTCGGCCTTAATCATCGGCAACACCATTATTACGGTACGTTTATTCGCAACCGCTTATTTCGTCGCGATTAATTAATTCTCGGCTGACTCTGGCTAGCAGACACTCGTAACCTCCTTCGATCCCTTTTACGGAAGGTAGTAAAAGCCCCGTCGTTCCCGCCGAGTTGCTTTTCACGAAATCCACCGCCTGTCGCGATTCCCAGAAACTCGGAAAGAAAATTATTTAAGTAATCGACTGTAACACGATCGCCGCCGATACTTTCACCCGCTAGAGATCATGCGACGTGATCAACATCTTAATAGCGTGGAGAAGGAGGTTTTACCGGCTATTAACAGCCACGAAATTAACTCTGCATTGGCATATCGCGCTCTCTCGTTCGCCAGACTGCGGATTCTCCTCCGTTTCTGCCATATTCGAAGATGCAAACATGCAAATATTAACAAATTTCCATATATCCGTTTAGTTTCGATTAGAAAAGTGCTTATCGTGCTTATCGATCAAAAATAAAACGACAACCGCGTTTTACAACTTGAACGTTACAATGATACGTTACTTGAACGAAAATACAGCCTCAGCCACAATACAGTTTACCGCAGCCTACGATCAAGAGATCATCGCCACCAGTTAAAATTTACCAATTTTCGTTTCATTTCCATTTAACGTTTTCCATTAAGCGCAATTAAACGAGACTTTCTACACTTTTCTCGAACATCCTGATTTAATACGTTTATTTTCTATTATCGTTATCGTTATCCTACTATTGTCATTTTATCTTTCAATAAGGTTCGTGTCGACTATATATGGTACGACGGTTAGTAGACAGGCACAGATATCCGTTTAAATTCTATCTTTTAGTTACGTTTACAAGGATACGAATTTGCACGAGTGTCCGAGGAAGAAAATGTTAAATATGAAACGCAAAGATCGTTTACTTTTACGCTAAAAGAAACGTATGCTTTCGTATTCCGATTTTATGCATAAAGATTTTCTCGGAACGTTAAAAAAAATGTGTTTCTTCGCAGAAACACGGCAAAGACGTTCGAACACATCGATCTATTGTCCGTGAACGCCGATATAATATTAAAGCGAAAGGAACACGTATTCGACGTTTCTTGCAAATATGCGGATAAATTGTCCGTCCTTTGTAGCGTTAACATTAATTTTAACAGCTACGTCGATCAAATTTGTCGTTACTTTTCTCAACGGATACCGTAAAGTCCGAGTTTATAGAACGATACTTGTAGCGCTGGTCCGTCGTTCAATTTATTCGATTTAACAACTTCCAGTTTTGCCTGCAACTCGTTCTCGCTGACCTTCGCGCCGCTTTCGAGAAGAATGCAAATAGATCCAACCGAATATCACGATTTTTGACTTTCTGTAATCACGTTCGAAACACGGTTCTTCGTCTTCCGTAAGCAGCAACTCTAGACAAGTCGCGATAATAGGTACGGTAAAGCGACGAAAGAGGAAACCGACGACTGATTTTCTCTTCCATCAAATATCTTTTTTTAATTCTATTTTTATCCTGCTTATTAATCTAGAATCTAGGATCTAGACCCTAGGACCTGGGTTTCTTCTATATAAGAACTATACGTTATTTTGATTTGTAAATTAGATATCGATAAGTTGCGATACAAGTAGAGACAACTTATTGTCAATACGACACGGTAGTAAAATACGATGGCAGAGTAATGGACAGATTTGGTAAAATGACTATGCACTTGCGTAGATCTCAAGTCGTACGACGTTATAGAGCGAGACAGAAAAAATCGGTATTCGTTTACCAACGAAGAAATAAAATTCCGTAAATTCAACTGCGTTAGATAGGCTGTCGGCGGATTCAACATTTGTCGATATAACGTTAAAGGAGACAGATGCGTCGAACCGTGTTACATTGGTTTATTATCTGTCATCCGGTACGAGAACGGCTCGTTCGAATCGAACGAATTGAAAATGATCTGCGCTTGACGATAAATAAATAAAATATCCTCTATATAATACAAAGTTTGGCGTTTTATTGGGTATAAGCGAGATGGCAGGGAAAAAATCATCGTTTTATACGTATCGCTGCATTCGTTTGTTTCGAGTCGTAGAATACTGTACCGCAACCGTAGAATATTGGAATATCGGAAAGTATCCGTTTCAATTATTATGAAAACGAGAAATGTTCGAGCATTATCGCTACTCAGATAGTTGTTTCTTCTACGCATTCATATACAGTAGCAAGAGACCGTGTATTTTTAGCCGTAGTAAAAGCGAAATCATACGTTGCTTCGTTCCAACGAAACGTAGATATAACCTCTTTTTGATCAACGCGTCAATCTTTAACCTTATCCGACGCGAACCCATAAAAACATTGAAAATAGACGTTGCTTCCTCTGCCTTTCAAATTTATATATCTATATATCTGTTTAATAGGTTTTAACCTTAATAACTGCGAATATATGGCTAGAAGCGAGGATAACGTGGCAATTAGATTTTATCGTCAACGGTCCTTTCTTTTTATTCGCAGATTCTTGCAAGAATCAGCAAAGTTGCACAACGTGGACAAATCGACGCGAATCGCGCTGGTACAAGACGCGAAACGGTTATTCATTTTACGCGTAACCACGGACGATCGAAAGGTGTTTCTGTCTACTTTTACCTGGAAATCGTTATCTATCGTTGTGGGTGCAACGAGCGCAGGAGAAATGCGTTAATTCCGTTTCGCAACAGCACGCGTTTCGAAATGTGTCGGAGACAATGAAAAACTCGAGGCAACTGGACGCAACCGAGAAATAACAGAAAAATTCAATAACCACGAAGTCACGTTGCTTCTCCGCTTAGAAGACAAAGTCAACTCGAGTTAAACTTCTGGTACTGGCCAAACGCGATATACTTAACATTCCACGGCGTAACCTATAAGAATATCGATGATGCTCTACGGTATCAAGGTCGATAAAAGACACGCGTACAAACAAAAGATGCTTCGAAATGCGATTGAAAAATCATAAATATAATTTGACTAAAAAGTTTGAAATCTGAAGAAATCTTGGAAGCTTGCGACAAGATTTCAGGTTTGATATCGAGATTAATAAGAGGAAGCTACCTGCGTGCCCATCTATCTATGCTTTTAAAAATCAGAGATAAAGTTTGACCGAGATACTTGAAAACGTAGAAAAGAGAAAATCTTTGAAGCCTTAGATAGAAAATATGATATATCGACAATGGAATGTACATAGGTATAGTCGTTTTGTTTATCCGTGGCTATATCGTAAATAATGGTAATTTCAATTGCACGCGTGTAAGAGAGATATCGATATTCCATACTATTCGCGATTTAACCTGTTGTCTCGTTAATTGGCTAACTTTCCGTTACAGCCTTACTTGCAGCCCGTATATTCTTTGCAACGTTTAGAAGGCGAAACAAACCTCTATATAATAAAAATACGAATTTTAACTTTTCGCGATTTATTGATCGACGATGCGATAATAATTTCAGCTTATCGAATTTTCTCGATATACCTGGAAATATATACGTATCGGGTAGAAACTCGATATACTCGATAAATCTTGTTTCCTTTCAACTTTAATAAAAGCTGGCGAACGTTCCCCTTTTGGGGAATTAATTGGTTGGAGAAACACCATATATCCGAAGGGTTGCTGCCCTGACCGGTATATTTAAAATGATCTTACCGTACTCTTCGAGTATTTCAATTACGAAACGACATCCGTTATTATTATCCATTAAAATGCTACGCGACAGTGAAACTTACTTTTCACACTTGGATAGATGGATGGGCTTTGCCGTATTCGTTAATGGTCGTTTCATCGACGATACAGTTGGATAATAAATGGATTTCATTCGACGCATGACTAATCGTCGACTGTCTACGGTATCTATGAGTGACGGTATCGAAGCACAAAAGCGTCGTTAACGTACCGCTATTCCAGCAACTTATTGTTTTGCGTTGGAAAATAAATACGCTGTATACGAACGGTGATAACGATCTCCGTCGTTTATTGCCACCAGAGAGACAATTTGCAGCCTGATAATTTCACATCGTTAATATCAATTCATTGGCCGATTATCCTCTATTACTGATAGAAAATTACGAAATTTTGCGGATCAAAAGCGTAAAACGTTGTAAAAAACGTTGTTTCGCTCGTTCATGTTCCCATGTTTTCAGAGATACGGAAAGATATAAGATCGCGGGAAGGAACAGCGAAGGAGTAGCTGTGGAATAGCGAAAAGGACACGAGCGGAAAATATCGTTCGAACGGTAGAACGTTGGTATAATTAGATCTTTGCACGTACTTGCACTACTCACGGTAGATCACACTCTACTCGAGTTCGAATATTACGTACTTTGCATACCTTTCCATATCACGAGTATTCCGTTCATTTTTGCATCTCTCAATTTCCCACAAATCCGTAAACGCGCTAGCAGCTGGCAGTCTAGTTACTCGCTATTTAGTCTACTTGCTTCTGTTACGTTCGCGCGAATTCCCTTATTCGCACGGTTGTACGCTGCTCGGCTTTGACGCTACGAAAGGCTCGAGACCAATACGATGCAACGATCTTTTCCACGAAAATGCCACCTAGGACACGGATTCCTTCTAGCTGCACTGCCCCTTTTCCCCCAAATTCTTGGATATAAAAGGCGTGGAACGACAAGAGCTGAACGGGTTCGGTTAAACACCCGATTCGACCGTTCGACTCCCTGCTAGGAGCGATGTACGCGATACGAAACGCGAACAACAGCACGACCTACGACAGCACCCGCACCGACACAAACAATCGACACAAAAATAAATTCCTTTCTCTATATCCGTGGATACGTTTTAGCGAATGGTCGATCAGTTTTCAAAATTATTGCCTTTTAACGTCGAGTACCAGTGTGTACCTGCGGTAACGTAAAATTCATAACACAATTTCTTCTAGTTATTCCTTTAAGCTAGCCTTTATCGATGCCACCGTTGTTATACCGTTTCTCCTACTATCGCTACGTTATATATCTCCGCGATATTATCAAACACGATTCAAGCTTGTTCGTCCACCGTCGTTATCTTTTATCTGTTTTTAAACGTTCGAACCGTACATTCGCTTATCGCCACAGGATTCCGTGTATCATCTACCTTCTGTCGAGTAGAGCATTTTTCACAGAGTTACTTATCAGCTTATCTTTCAAATCCACGCGCTCGATACTTGATTTAACGCTCGTGATTACGGTAGATCGTAAAACATTAACTTTCCATTAAAGATACCGCAAACAGGTAGTGGAAAATATGTAACGAAAAGTGCGTCATGAAGAAAAAGTCGCAAACACTCGAGTTACCACGATTTACGGTTCTTCGGGTTTTCATTTCCTGTTATTGTTCTGATTATCGCACAGATGGTCGGAAACCCGACTTTTAGACTCACGATGCCCAAGTACGGAACTTTGTAAGCTCTCGTAAGATCGTTATCGAACGAATAACGAAAAACATAAAGAAAAGCCAACTTATCGATACAAATTGCCTACTGTTTATCTGGACTTTGAGAGTTCGCAGTCACAGAAATGACACAAAGTTTACAGGAATTTCGAAAGGTTTGAAAGTTCCAGTGTTCCATGTTCTTCTTACCATGTTGATCAGTCGAAAGAGATTAGTCAGATTAGTCGGCAGTTCTCGGAACTCGAAGCGCCGAATAATCCGAATAATCGTAAAAAAATGGTAAAAAGAAAAGGAAAATGGTAAAAAAATTATTATTAGTGCGAGTAACAAGCATAGGTGACCGAAATAGCCCTACCACGCTGCAATCGAATTACAACGCAAGTCTGGTTACGCGGATCCGTATCTGCGTCATTCGGATCGTTGGATCGTGACGGTTGGTTAGCTCCACCGATTCGAACGATGGACCGACACGCAGGTCGCGACAATTGACAGAGCAAACGCGGATTTTTCATCTGCAGCACGATGTCATTAGGAAGGCAAACGCTGGAGCGGTTGCACGGCCACCGTACCGTCGCGTGCTGTCGCGTGCTGTCGCGCGTCGGGTCGGCCGCTAGCGGGCCGTAGCTCTCATTTTCTCGAAAACACGATGAACTCGAGGCCGGTCGGCAAAATGGCCGACCGTCTAACGGAAGAAAAATTAACGGGTTGCTAGCATTACCTTTAATTGGATAATACCGAACAGAGTGTTACGGCCTAGCGGTCGTATATACTTTTGCTATACCACTCGTTCTGCAACCGACTGGCTCTCCCGTAGCGACGCTTCCTGTTCCGCGTCGTTCCAGATCGTCCGTTTTTCCGCTTGCGATTCGATACCAACAGCGCGATACCTCGCGTCGTTGGCTCGTTCGATCGTGACGATCATTGTCAACGACGCTGCTGCTGCTTTCTCTCGACGTGTCGAGAATCGTACGATACACATTCGCCAGAAAATCGCTATACCTACGGTGTATAGTAGTCGACGAAGGTATTCCAACGCTTACCACCGAATTTTTTTATCCATTTTTTATCCATTTTTTATTCATTTTTTGGCCACCTATCATACGCATCGTACGAAATTGCGTGAAATTTCGTTAGCAATGTAACGAGTGACACGACTATCGCGAATTTAGAATTAGAAGGTAGAATTTGAAGCAATCTCGAAAAGAAGTTGCAAACGTACGCTCGATGGAAAATCAGTAGTATACCGATGACGATCGGTGCTCTCGCTCTGTGTCGGCTGCCCCGTAGCTTTATTATATGTACGCGATACGTACATATAATCGTATATATGTATCGGGGAGCCGCTTCAGCGGTGGATTCTGCGAAACGAAACTAACGAAAACGATAAAAAGCTGGATCTCGTTCTCAAGTTGTCCAGCAAGCTTCGCGTTCAAATAAAGTGACAGCACCGCGAGATGCTTTGCGAGAGAATCGACCGAGATCGGCGAAAAGCGAAGACGGTAGCCCGAGAAACGGACAGAGTGAGACAGTTTGGACGTAAAGAGGTCGTTTTGAACACCTCTTGCGGAGGTATGCAGATACAGTTTGTCAAGGAAGAAAACAACTAGGTCAACTACGTCAAACAGGGCATCTGTCTGTACGAACGTTTTTTACTCTTTTCATATGCAGAATCCACTGCGAATGCGGGACGCCCTGTATAAGTAGCCCTGTAATCAATAATCGACCGTTCAAATAATACCTTGCCGATCTTTGCAAACTTCAAATAAATACCCTGTAACTTGCATGTACATCTTCGGATCTGTTTGAAATTTCGCCAATACTATCGCGATAGGCGTGTCTCGTTCAAAGTAGTTGAAAGAACGAAATTTTGAAAGAATAGGCGAGAAATCGTTTTACGTATTAAAAGTCATCCTACGTGCATGTATATATTTGTGTATTGCGCGTATCAAATGCGTAAAAATCCGCAGATTACCGTAACCTTTCTCCGGAGATAATGTTATAATTTTATAATAATTGATCGGAGAAGAATCGCGCTATCGAGTTCAAAAAACTATATAGGTGTATAGGTCAATGATAATTTTTAAAACGGACGTTCCATCTATAAGATCTATAAGATGCTATAGCGTTCCACTCCTATATATTTCCTATATTTCCCATATTCTCGATTTTCGTCCTCTTTTAAGCCGTAAAATCTACCCGATTTCGCTCGTGCCACGAATTTACGCCTGCAGCCAACGTTCTTACATATATACTTTTCATTCTTGCGACGACATCGTGTTTGCAAAAACGGCTGAAACTGGAACGGGTGTCGTAGAGCAAACCGGCTAACGGCAGGTATCGCTGGAAATTTTAAACAAGCTCGTTGCAAAATTTCCTACGAATCGTACAGGCTGTAATAAACACGTACGCGCTATTATACGCGATCGTACGGAATCTGAAGAATGCAGCGAATACTAAGCTTGTACGTGACAACAAACGGAGAACGATGGAGCAATCTGTAGTCTCGCGATTGTACTTTGACAGGAGTTTGGTGATATTCGTGGCTTCGTCTTTACTTACATACATACTTATCATTTTTTTATTATTCTAATTAACACGAAACAAAAGCAAACCTTGCACCGATGATCAATCTTAGAAATTTATACACGCACGTTGATCGTTGTCTCGAACTGGCAGAAAGCCTGAAACTTCTTTTCCAGATATGTCGTACGAACGATCGTTGATTTTAATCGGATATCGAGTTCGTAATAAACGCACGTACAACGTCTCGACGCTTTTCGCGCAAACTCTGGACGCGCAAACAAATTCTCGCGCGAATCCTCTCAACGGAAAGACTCGATCTATCCTATGATCACTGGCGATTACGCGGCGCCGTAAACGCTTTTATTCGTTCGAAAAGAGACGATATTTGCGCAAATGGGCAGTTTTAAATTAACAAGTAATAATAAATTCGGCCGGTTTTAAAGAAACGCGCCCACCGAATGTATTCGGGTGGTCGCCAGGCTATATCCTGGGATGGCTATTGACGTAACACAGTTAGACGATAAGCGGAACGCGATAAAGATAATTAGCAGGTTCCAAGACTTTGTACTCGCATACATGCATAGTATGTATAATATCGCGATACTCGAGCAAACGAAAATTTCCACCGGAGCATAAAAATGACAATGACGAATGCTATCGGCGGTGTGAAGAAGACAAAGTGGCCAATGACAGAGGCGTAAGAAACCAGCATAAATGAGAACGTGTAAGAAAACCTGGTGCTAATCCGTTCGTGAGAACCGAGAATATAGACTAATGGCTCGGATTTTTACGATCGTTTGCTCGCGCGGTTCACCTTTATCGATTGTATTCAACCGGGATTCGATTTACCCGAACGACAAGATGTTTCGTAATCGCTCGCCATTTCTCTTGGATCGATGCCTACGAAATGTTGTTTTCTCGGGTAAAATTTAGACGAGTTTAAACGCCGCGCATGGCTGGAATCGTTGTAAACAACGCGTACAGAAAGTATCGGGATATTTGTTTATTGGCGCTTGCCGTAAATGGCAAAGAAACGAGGAAACTTTTAAAAATCACCGGTTAATTTTACAGTTTTCTTGTTTTTTTCGAATTTGGTACGTTGGGCCATTAAACAATTAAATCGGAGGAATATCGTAAACCGTAAACCGTAAACCGTAAACCGTAAAACTGTAAACGATGCGGTAGAAACCGCGTTGAATTTAATTACGAAACCTAAGATTCGTACTTGTTTCAAGTGCGCAGTTTTCGAAACGGACGGAATATGCGCGGAATGTCGGATGAAACACGCAAGTTAATTGGATTCGGTTGCCCGTTGCGCCTGAGAAAAATTTGAATTTCATAGTGCGAGAATATGTATTGACGTAAATCAAGAATTTAACGTTATACGGTTAGCCGCTTGATGTAACGAAAGCAACGAGAAACTAAACTTTGCGCGTAATTACGAATCATGAAATATTTATCGCATTCTTTTCGAAATAATTAACTCGTCTGTTATTTACATTGGAACCACTTTGTCCGCAACGCTATATACTCTATGCGACTGTACAACATTCAAAGAGTCGTGAAACGAAGAAGACGATCGTTTCGTTGGTGACAAAAGCATCGATACAGTTACAATGTTGCGATCATAAAAATTATCGTGCAACAGATAAAGATATCGTGGAAACATTTTCTCGTGCACTTTCTCGTATAACAGTAGAACTCGTAATTGATTATTCTCCGCTACTCGGGAAAACAAAACTCCTTTTAGTCTTCTTTTTCGGAAAAACAAAAGTATTTTTAATCGGCACAGAGTGGTTTTATATTAACGACAGGATAGTTTGTTCTTCGTATTTGCATAGAGAAAAACGTCGATGGTAAAAATACCTGGTGAACGAAGCGCGTAAAACGTGACGAATGAACGAATTCGATGACCGAACATACGAATAATTTACGTTACAAAGTTCCAAACGAGATATCGATTGTTAAAAGCCTTGATTATTTTTTGACCATCTCACGGTTTAACGTCTATCTTTGATTTCGTTTGCTTCTCGTACAAGGCTACGTACAAAGTGCGCATACAAAGAAGCATAAGAGAGACTAAACTCAACGTTGCTGATTTTTCCTTTCAAAAGCAACAGGTTTCTGAATTTGCATAAATTTCATCCTCATTCGAAGACCGACTCGTTCTAACCGAGTAGTTCTAACCGAGTAATTTTCTAATGAAAAATTTCAATAACCATAAAACTATAAGTTATACAAAGGCGAATCGACCTTAAACAGCTCGATTCTAATTATTTCAAATATAATAGCGGTATAGTTTCATCTAGATAGAAACGAAATAACGCGTATTAAAAAGATATAACTTATCTATCTACGAAATCCACATAAAATGAAATTGTAAGGTAAGCTGTATGCTCGCACTTTAAAGATACTACTCGTAACATGCAATTATCTTCGTTTCAGCGACTCCTCGATAGCTGCACTGTTTTTCCGATCCGATTGCTTCCTCTTTATTCGCGATCTCGATCGGTCCCGGTTACGACCATAGTCAAAACTCATCGATCTTGAAATGCGCGCGCGAAACGTCCAATCCGATCGGAGACTAGGTTTTCTAAAACGAGATTTATCATCCGTTTCTTTATATTTTATGTCTTGAGAATATCTAGTTGCTACGATTCCTTCTGTATAACACATACTTCTATTTTACTACATGAATATTTATGAGGATCACCTTATACGTTACGAAATAAATGAACCTATTAAAAATCATACGGCGGAACGAATGGTGCGAGCGCTACGAACGGATAAAGCGGGCACTTTCGTTTCTTCAAAATTTAGAAAATTGCAGCGTATGGACGAAAGAAAATACGGTTATTCGTACTGTTGTTACTCGTTCACGTTCGTGTTAATCCGAGTTTCCCACTTCTTGGCCCACTGAAAGTCGGTTTACGCTACTTTCACCGCAAGACGCGCAACATGGCCAAGTCGATCCGAACAGCGAAGATCTAATCGGGGAAAGGACAGCGTTAAATCTTTATCTCGATATGCATCTAGACGAAAGACTCGCGTGGATCTAACACCGAGAAACCAGCGAAAATAGAAAATAGAAATACGATTCATCGATGTAAATTTATCGAAAAGAATGCCGTAGATGAAACACCGCGTCGACGCAACATTTGCTCTTGCAATCGGTGGATGAATTTACTCAAATGTCGCATGCTTGCTCGATCAAAATATATTTGATAAATGGCAAATGATTGCAATTCTAATCCGGTAGAACATCAATGTATTTCGTTCTCGTTAGAAACGTTATTCTCCGATTGTTTTCCCTTTTCAGTTCGTTCCTTCCTTCCCTTTTCATTTCCAATTAATCTTTTTTTTTCCTCGCGCAAAGTAAAAATGAAATGTATAATTTTATTAAATAGAAAGCGCAGTGCTTTACGTAAGGTGAAAGTCGGCTTTTATATAGGTGCTAATAATATTTATCGATCAAAATTCATGTCAACACGATTAAAATTATTTCCTTGTTGATCACTTAGTAGTATCGCTTTAATTATTTTACTTTGTTTGCCATTTTTTTCCATCGCAGAATCATACATATTTTATTTAAATGAATAAAATTCACACGCCTGTTACGATTTATAATACCCTGCGATAGCATTCTATCGACTGACGTTCCATCGTTTGATTCAACCTATGTTAAAACATAATCGCTTTACTATCGTCGAACGAAGATAGAGCTGCGTGATAATTTCTATTATAGCTATTCTATATAAATTCAGTCGTGCAGCATCGAAGAATCTAATTATAACAACACGAAATAATGTACGTAACGAGCAATTTAATTGGCAATTTAATCAATATACGTAGGTAGATGCAATTAATCGAATTAGCAAATACGGATGAACGTAGTTACACGCGATAATATAGGCTATCGCGTTTTAATCATTGCACGAAAGTATTGCTGAAACGCAGCATTATTTATAAATCTTTCGTAAGCGGACATACCACCAAAATTCTTAAGGCAAATGCTACTTTTTTTTAAACGGACCTACGTATCTTTTTTTAATTAGACCGTCAGCCTAGCCGGTCCCAGACGAGTTCACTGACCCAAGCTATACAAGTTTGCAAAACTCGAAGAAGAATTCCGAGATAGAACATCGGTGAAACGTGTACCTTCTTCGAAACATCGTACATTGTGAAAATAATTTCCATCCGATTCTATATATCTTTTATATCGATTAACTAATTCCGTTGCTTTAGACTTCTATAGTCATTTTCGAGACATTCTACGCGTTCTCGTGCATCGATGTTTGGGTTAGGTTTTCCATTTTCCATTCTTTCGCCGTTGTTGTTCCCTAGTTTCAAATACGTGGCAACTGTTTCTCGATAATACGTTTCTGTCGCGATTACAATCCAAGGAAATAACGAATTAGCGACTAATGGGTTTGACAAGTGGCTCGCATATTTATCTTTATCGTGCCATTGTCTCGGATATTTTTCTTTATCATAAGCGTAATCGATCGTAAATATCGTAAAAATAGATTTTATTCGTTCGATCTAGATATCAATTCTCTCGAGTTCTGCCCGTTATTAGCCACTAACGAGGAATTCCAAGTCTCGCGAAAGAGATAGAAAATCGAGTCGAGTCCGAAAACAATTACAAATCGACTGGAAACTGTCTTAAATAACAAACGATCTAAGAGTTTGAAAATTTAAGCGTAGGCAGGAGGTCCGACGAGAGAAGTATAAATACGAACTCTTCTTCTTACTTCGACGCGCTACAGTCTCCTTTCCAACACGTACAACAGGAATTCACGTTTTAATTGAATTTCGTTCGATTGGAACATAAGCGATAGAATTTGATCGGCGATAATTAATTTGATCGAGCGTTATCAGAAATTTCATTGGAATAAATAAAACTCGTACGAATCGAATGGAACTTCGTATACGACGAGCCAACAAAAGGAAACGGCGTAGCAAATTATTATAGAGAATGCGGATCAGGTTTAGTTACTCGTGCGATGACCCGATGGCTTGCAATTAGTCATCTCTGCTCTGTTAGAAGAGAGCGGGTTACTTCGTGGCGACGTTTACCCGCTATTGCTCGTCCGTCGTCGCACCCTGTCGTTGTCCTGTTCGTTTCTTCGCGACTCACGCGCTCCCTTCCATCGCTTTCTTTACTGTAAGTAACTGTACTACTACTGGCGTTTCCTGTATCTCTAAATTGGTAACGCGATCCGAGCAACGAACGAAGAACGGCCGATCGAACTGTATCGAAGGTCAGGATATGCCTGTTCCTCGATTTAGTTTCCTCGCCGTGTATTCCGTACGCGTCTAGAAGCTGGAATGTCTGTCTAGTCGAGGCGTACACGCGCCAAGGCATTCGGTGGTAACGACCGCTCGCCGTCCTTTCTTACGCTTCTTCCAGGCACTTCTTCAAACATCCTCCCGATGCTCCTTCAAACAGATCGTCCCGAATTTTCAAGTCCCGAACCGTCAAGTCGGACGGACATTGCGGCGTTTTCAAGTTTTCAGCGTTTTCCAGGCTCCGAGAAATCTATTCGCTTCTTATTTCCTTATTTCGCCGTTGTTTTCATCTTATAACTGTCCGCCTTTTCTTTTCAATTTCTTACGATTACTCCGACGTAGATAGCTTTACGCTGCTCTCGGGATCTCCTTTGAGAAATCGCTGTCGTTTTCCATAAGCCATAACAGAGAGACGTATCGCGACCCGATGCAGAACAAGCAAAGAATAGTTTTACGTTCGGATTCGTGCGAATATAGACCGCGTCTTGGCTTTAACCCTCGACAGAACCACTTTGTTTCGACCTCTCTAATGCAAGTAATAGATATTATGTACCGTGTAATTGTACTACGTGTAATTGTACGCGGAAACGAGCGGTGAAACTCGTGTACGCGCAGCTTTTGTCTCGATTACTGTTACTCACCGATGCCACTCTTAATAATACCGCGATACAAACATTGAATAATAATGGCGATATATATAACGCGAATAATAATAACAGTAAGGCGATTGTTACGTTGTTTGATCGTAACAACGTAACAACCTTCTGCAACGTATAGAGACATCTTGGTTCGAAACTAGTTGCAATGCCAATGGTATACATAATACGACGATGCTTTAACGAAACCAATAGTATCGTTATTTTAGAGGAGCGAGAAGATGGAACGAGGCAACGATCCACGAATAACAGGTTACTTCTTTCCAACATGTGTCGTACGACTTTACATTTTGAAACGTGCTAGGTTTTTATCCAAAAATATACAACGATACGGTGTGTATCTGCAAAGACAGAAGCATTCGTCGAGAAGATTTAAGAGAGAAAATTTCAAAGATCGATGGAAAAATCGATATAATTTCGTGCGTTGCGAGCCTAAAAGCAAAACTTATAAACGCTACGTTTGACAAACTACGTCTGTAAGGACAGTATCAACATCTACGTCGAGACGTGAAATTCGATATTTTTCTTCTTATAGATCGTCATAGAGGTGACCATCAAATACTCGTCGTTTTTAACCGACCTCGCTCAGAAATACTCGAAACAAAGTTTAGATATAAGCAGTCTAATTACTAAATACCGTAATTTTACGAAATAATATTCCTGTTCTATTTGATATAATTTCACTCGAGCTTGATTAACACTTTACCGACCGATAGCCGATTAATCGGTTTGTTTGCCGCCGACAATCTTTCTCGTTATTCGAGCATTAGTTCGTTATTTAGCACCAAGGTACTTTGCTCAGGTGCGTCGCTTTGTAAGATCTCGCGGTTTTATACCAATTTGAAAAACGGTACCGTTCGCGATGAACAAAAAGAACGGTATCGGAGCGTTTAAACCGAAACAGAGAGTCTAAAGGGAGAATCTGCGCCCGAGCTGCCGGTCGGGCGTGCGTATGCCGTTGAAACGCTAACGATCGGTAAAGTGCTAAAACGTGCCTAGAACGTTAGATGCATCATGCCGCCACTGTCGAATAAGAAAATTCTGATCCCTACTCGCGCATACATAAAACATAATACATAATACATAAAACGCAACATAAATTAACCATAATTATATGGTAATTTCGCCATAATTTTACAAGAAATTCTGATTGAAATCGCAGGGGAGGGCTGTGTAGAGAAACCAGTGTCGACGTTATGGCGCAATTACGTTACCAGCAGCAGGCCGGACGTGTCGATGAGGTTGACGGTCACGAACGGCGGTTTGACCGCCACGACCAAGGATCACGGTTTGACGGAGTACTGGGCGCATAGGGTGACCTATTGCACGGCACCTGCTTCTCATCCGCGCCTCTTCGTCTGGGTCTACCGGCACGAAGGACGTAGGTTGAGGCCAGAGCTCAGGTGCCACGCTGCCCTCTGCAGCAAGGAGTCCACCGCCAGGAGGCTGGCCTCGACCTTGAACGCCAGGTTACAGCAAGCGCTCCTAGAATTCCGACGGGACAAGGTCTCCAGACAAAATGCTAGGTAAGCAAATCGATCGTGTGTTATGCGCAAGTACGAAAGAGAACGGCGTGATCGTTGAAAAGAATTACGCGAAGAAGGACGCGAACGGATTCGCGGTATCGTAATCGGCATCGATCGATGTCGCCGTAGTCGAAACGAGCAAATTCGAATTTATCGGTCCTCCAATCGGTCCGAATCGATCGATCCTCGTTATTCCTCATCTACGCTTATTCCTACTCATAGGAGTAAGGAATAGTCCTTTCCTCGTCACAAACGAACTTGTGGGATAAGTTTTCTTTTTTTACTTTCCCGTTTTCTCTGCTATTAACGTTGCCTCAACGTCGACTCTCCGTCTCGCGGAAAAAGACGTACCCAATTCGATAAGGGAAAGAAGTTCTACGCATACGTTGCTCTTGGTCTCTTATTTCACGTTCGAAATCATCGTTGGACCCAGCACAAGTAAAACCCTCTATTACTACTTTTATCGAGCCGAGAAACGGTAACGTATACCCGTATATTTGTTTATTTATTAATCGTATCCTTTTAATTCCGATTAGCAGCTACGCACAACGTCTTATACGCTACGTACAACGTTCTCTTTTCTTGTTCTCCTTACTGGTGGTAAGTCTCTGCCTGTAATGGATAATAAATAAAAATAAATAAATAAAGTGTTCAGTGTACATAGCATATACTCGGTATATATTAGACGTAGCCCGTAAGAAAATCGAGGCCAGTGGATTCCCGCAGGAATTCGACGGCGGGGAAATCAGATGCACTTCGTGTGTGTGTGTGTGTGCCAGCATTGCCAGGCATTTGCCAGTCGACAAGAGCTACCGTAAGACCGTAACCTCTCGCTGAAGAGACAATTTGGGTCGCCTTCGTAGAACACGATCGCAGCAATCGAGTCACGATTCGGGTCAAATTCGATCGTTCGACAACGCGTATCTAACCGAATGTTTCGAAAAAGAAACGATCACGACGATAGTCGTTTTCCTTTAAATAATATCGGAGATTTATGTTTTCGCACGATCAAAATCCCGATCGATTGTTGCAAATTACAGATGCTTGTCCCGAATGACAGAACTTTGAGCCGGATATCGGGAAGCTAAGCTGGAAACGGGAATGACGTGCTGTTATCTGCCGTTGCTGTCGAAGAAATTAAAAGTTTCTTCGTTTCTCGAGTAATTTTATTGAAAATGCGCTAATGATAATTGTATCGATTTCCAAGTATAAATGATTTTGTGGCAGAGCGTAATTTCTCTTTGGGCAAGCCAAATACTCAAAATTCGATAGATACGTGTACTTGGACTCTACTGTCAACTGTGCTTTAACTTTTGGCGAAAACGGTTCCATATATAAGCATTGAGACGCCGACTCGTTTCAGACCAAACGTAACAATTATTTGAAATTATCAAAAAATCGAACGATCGACCGTGATTTTGTATTCGTCTTTTCTTTTTTTTTTTTTTTTTTTTTTTTTTTTGAGTAGAATGTAATTTTGTATTTGCGAGTAATTTAGATATTTAAATATTATTTTTATAGTAATTTAGATTTTTTCACGCTGTTATAGAAAAGGGTGATAACGCCAAGTGAGGGGACTAAATCTCTAAAACTGTGAACATCGTTTTCTTTTTTTTTCAGATTATCGCTAGCAAACGCTCTGTATGAGAACCCTTCCTTACCACGACGAAAGCTACTTCTCAGTATCGGAGGCCAGAATTACCGACCTCCCCTTGAGAGATCGAAAAGCGCGCCGAAATTATCAGCGATCGAGGAAGATATCGTCGCTGAGGAAATAGAGCAGCAGAGGATCCTCGAAGAGTTGAGGACACTAGAGAACGTGGCGCACAGTTGGCAAGATCAAGATAGCTGGAGGCTCGCTCGATTACTCGATGCTCTGAATCGCGAATCTTCCGACGAGAACGGAAGTATTTCGAGCGGGTGTGAAACAGCCAGCACCGCGACCAGCGAAGAAAGAGCTCCAGGTCCGGAAGATCACCATGCTACAGGTATATCGAAATCAAGTTAAATCTCTTAATTTTTTCAATTTTGCCTTTTCTCTCAAATATATATGTACGTATACGTATATATGTATAATGAATCGGGCGATGAACCTAGCTAAAAGATAATACGATGAATTTGAAAATATATAGGTATAAAAGAAATATGGTTACAGCGAATTATCGTGAAATTAATTGTTTCAAAATTAAGGAAGATCGTTAAAGAACTTTGAACTTTAAAAACTGATACCAGAGAGAAATTTGAGTAGAAAAAGATAAACTATATAGGTCGGTTAAACTTGGTTCAGATTATCCCCGATTACATACATCGACTATCTTATTGATATAAAGTTTATCTTATCTAACAATCGCTAATATAACGTATTAGCATAATGACCGAGCTGTGACTAATTTTTCTAACAATTTTCAACGTATCAAGGTCCACTTGCCTAGTCCCTAGACCGATAATTTCTTGTTTCTTTTTTCACGTTTTTCAAACCCGTTAAAATTAATGTAACAGAGATATAGCGAGTAGAAATAGAAATACGGTCGAGTTACTTGAACTCGAGCGCAACTGGAAGCGGAACAATTCGGCTAAATAATCGGAACTAGATTACTCGAGATCGTCGGAGATACGAATTACTATAGCCACGTTTGCTCGTTCGTAAACTATGGTAACGTAACGCGCATACATTACAGGTGAGACAACGGAACAGCGAATAGACAGAAGAGTGATGTTCTCGGATGACGCGGTCGTAAGAGGTGCAGGTCCCCGAAGAAATTCCGAAGGTTCGCCAAACTTCATGACCTGTGCCGGAAGTCCGCGTTTTCACCGTCGAAACACGGTGCACACCGGTCGTGAAAGGTTTCCACATCGGAACGAAGAGGACGAATCGATGGAGGAGGAGGAGGAAGAGATAGAGGATCCTGCGTCGCATGTGTTCGATTTCGAGTACGTCGAGGACTTTGACGACGTGGTGGATTATAGACCAAGAGGCGAGATATTGTGCAGGTTGGACGACCCGCAGGATAGAGAGAGACGAGTGATGGAAAAGTACCCTGGCAGAATGAGTCACGACTTGCTGCAAAACGACGACTCCCCTTTCTTGACTTTGGACTCCTTGGACGAGGAAGTGGACAGCGACGAAAGCGGCTACGTCGAGGCACCGCCAAAGTCTTTATTGGGCCAAGACGACCGCAAAGAGGACGAAGAGACGAATAATAATAACGGTCGCGTGGAATCGGGTCAAGATCAGACCGGGTCACCCGGTCCTGACGTCCTGAGAGGATCGAACGCGGAGGAAAGTGCAAAAACGAAAAACGACGATTCCAAAGAAACGAAAAACGCGAAAGACGCGAAAGACGCGAAAGACGCGAAAGACGCGAAAGAAGAAGCGGAAATGAAAGAGCAAGTGGAATCGAAAGATTCCATGCTGACCGTGGAGAATAATCAGAGGATCAAAGAGAAGGAAAGGGAGAGAGCCGATTTCATCAAGTGTCCTATTTCAGAGACTATAAAGAAACTGGCGAACGCGTCGCTGAAAAGCTCCAAGTCCTTAGAAATGACTACGAACAACTGTTTGAAAGCTCTGAATAATTTAAAGACGTCAAAGTCGTTGGACGGTGTTAAGCCGGCAGAGATGGAAGGAGAGTCGCCGAGCCTTCATCAAAGGAAACAATTGCTCGCCCAACAAGGCGTTATCGTTTAAGAGCTGGTCCAAATAAAAAATAAGAAACACACGAACGAAAGACGAAAGCCCGAAAATTCTTAAATATAGGTTTACTCTGGCGCGATCGTCCACCTATCGATCAACGACAGGCCAATCTGTACATCGCGTATTACAAACTCGTAACGTTGCCGCATTCGTTAGACAATTTTTAAACGATAGAAAACTTTACCGAGAGATAATAATCGGGCAGTTGGTTTTGTTCGATCGATAAAGGTCTTTGGTAAACCGTTGTGCCCGTGTTATTGATTTAACAGAAGCGAAATGCGGCTTCGAGTATCGCGAGAATATGTAACGTTAGAACTTGCGAGGATATACGTACGTTGCTCTATCGAATTGTCGACGACTAAACGATTTTTTCAAGAAATCCGTGTAATAAGAAGTAAGTTTAATCGGAATCGACCGTCGAGTTGGGTGCACTGGCGATCCGTGATTATCAAGTTGGGCTTGACGCGCAGGATCGTTAGTTGCACCGCTACAGTATGGACAAATTGAACGTTAAGCGGGCTACTCTTGCGGAGCATGGTACAATTATTTACGATTTATTACGATATTTATATCGATTTACGGCCGTGTACTTGGAAGCAATATTTTTCTAAACGTATATCATTGGTTAAAAGAGCCAAGCTTTCGGCAAATATAGAATTGATAGAATCGATCGTCGCAAGACAACAAAGATTCGCACAAAACAAATACTTTGAAAACAAACAAAAAAATCCGTTTTATAAGTACACTTAAGAAACGTTAATAATCGTAAATTGTACTTTACACTCATTTTAAAAATAGAAGAAATTTTTTAACTAAAAGTTACTTCGTAACTTTTCGATTCGAACGATTAAAATAATAAAGTTGACGAACTTTGTTGCGATAAACTGCGTAACGCTAAATTTAAATCCACGAGCTTCGTGCTTGTCGAAAACGAGATTCAAATCGTATTCGGTGCTAGTCGCATAGCGCAATGATAATTCGAGCATTCGAACTGTCACGTTTAAATTTATAATACACGGTTCTTAAACAGGAACCTGCCACACGTATATCCGATACAGTACGTACGTTTCTTCGTACTTTCAGCAAAAGAACTCTACTCTGTTATCGATAAACCGTTAAGAATAATTTGGACCGAACACTTTGATAATTACGCGTGTATCTCAGATGGAAGCTAAACCGCTCGTGTACCATGCTTTACCAACGATGCGAAAGAATCCCAAATATATTGTCACCATTGCTGTACAAGAAAGATTCGAAGACCAATAAAATAGACAACAATTCTCGAAAGTCTAAAGCTCTCGTACTTTTCTTCGTTTCATCAGCCGGATAACTGCGGCAACCTGCTCTTAAACTTGCAGAGACTCGCATTCGGCCAAGTGTCGTGACCGCTACGAGTCGCCCGATAATTACAGATCGCGTGCAAAACCGGCAGAAAACGCGAATCACGGCGCTTCACGGTATACACAGCTCCTGTGGATTCGGGTCGATCAATAGGACAGAGACGCAGGCGTCTCTATAGGTATCGCAAATTCCTCCGCAGGGTCAATTCTTCGAAACGTTACACAGAAATTCTTTATTATTATTTCTTAACTTTTTTTCATCTTTTATGAAATTTCTTACTCTTGGATCTTTCTCTATGAAAATATCATTTCTACGAGATACTATTTTACGAAAATATCTTTCTATAAAATTTCTATCGAATTCTAGTAATACGGAATATAGGCTGCTGCTATTTTACCAAATTACGATTAGTTGAATCGATAAGGACAACGCACGCATATTTATGCCACCTATCCTGTATTTCTATACGAATTCGTTGCAAGAATAATAATAAAACATCCTTCCAACCGATACTACTTTACTTGCCGATAGTAAAAACACAGATCGTTCATTTAAATTTTAACTTTGGCGATAGCATCTGCACGAATGCAAAAAGCCAGACGTAAGACGAGGATTTCATCGCACAACGATTCATGCGAATTTACCGCATATATGATCGCCGGACATCTTTCAGCATTCCCTTGCAACAACGTCCGATGCGGAACGTCCCCGTCAGATGGCAGCAAATGTGCTTATAACCACCTAGCCGATATTCAAAAATCGTTTACGATTCGATCCGAAATACATTTATATTTACCACTACTATTTAATACTATTATATTATAATTAGTCGCTTATTTCGTTGTATCGATCGGCACGAATAAATCGTTCTTTCCAATTTGAAATATAGAACGACGAGCGAAGAAAAGTTTATAATGTAAGAAGCCTTTAACCGTACCATAATCTTGCAAAGTGGATTTATAGTTAGTAAGAGCAACGAATAAATACAACGTATATCGCGGAATATACGATCGCTACGAATACGATAGAAAACACGTGCATTGAAATGTCTAAATATCGAGTAACAATATAGGAATACGTACAAAGGAAAGATAAATTAAATTTTCATTTACGCCGTATCCATTTATATCGTATAACTGTATTTTACGTTACTGCATGCCGAACTAACGAGCCGCGTTACATTAACAGCTTCTTTAATCAAAATGTACAAATCTACGTTTCTTTCCATATACATACAGCCAAATAAATGACATATACGAAACGTGTTCGTGCGATATTTCCTCCCGTATATCGCACGAACACGTTTCACGGAAAATTTGCAAACACCTAAAACTTGTTCAACTTTTCCCATTTACAGTCTACTAGTACTAGTAGTACTAGTATAAAGTCGGTTTAAATATGCGGCAGCAATGCGAACAATGCGAAAGCAAATAGGGGCAATTCGATATCGAACGTGCGACGACAGCGAAACGGTGCTTGCATCCAGTCAAGATCAAGGTACATACCTCGTCGAGTCTCGTTTCGAGTCACAGTTCTCCATGGATACGATAGCGCGTTGGTTTGCGCTGCTCACGCACACCTACGTCTCTCGTCCATGCGACCTACTAACTTATCGAGCCGCGCGCACACTTGTATACGGATGTGCATTCAGCGTGCACGCTACAAATCCTACATAAATGCACGAACAGAACCCAGGATCTGTCCCTTTTCCCCGCTTAACTTTCCATTTACGTATCCTTCGTTCTTTTAATTTCCCTTAAACGTAACAACGACACTGTTTTTCTCACTGTTTTTCTCCTCGCTTCCAACAAACGAATATTTCTTACACGCAACAGACATATCGATCGTCCACGATTAATCGTTGTTATAACAATATTTATTAGATCAACGACCCTTCCCCGGTCACTTACAGCGATTTCGTCGACTGTATTTAATATTTAGAGAGCGTTGATTTCAAGCGATCTTCGAGTAATTCAAAACGCTAAATTCGATTAGCAGACATCTTATACTCTATACATAGATCCGTATACGCGGTCGCAGCGTCGAGATAATTCATAACAAAACTTTTCCATTCTTCTTCTAACAACGACTACTCGATTAACGTAGATTCCAGTCTACGTAAGTATAGGCAAATCAGCGCACGACCTATAGGAAATCTAGCATCCTATAGTTATCTACGAGCTACGATTTGAACGACTAACCTTTACATAGACTTTCGAGCTGTCTCGTTGCACACAGATTTCGGCATACAGGTCCACTCGTTTCACCCATACCAACATGTCCATGTTCTCCGGTTCATCTTACACTCATACGTACGCGTGATGTATGGTATGGTAACACGACGTTACATACAGATACATGCAGGTACTACATATATGCAGGTAGCGTATATCGGAGGGGCACGTCAGGCCCCCTGACAAACGATGGAGGGGGTCCGTGGGGTCCCATAGAGCGGCGAGTAGCTGGTTGGGGCCCGCACCCATACGCGCACGAGCCGCGAGTAGTGTTAACGGCCTTGCTTTATGTGGGTCATGAAACAAGGTCCCACTAGCACGAGGAGCACGAGGAGCACGAGGAGCACGACGAGCACGAGGAGCACGACGAGCACGAGAGAAGCAGAGAACGACGCAGCGGCACGGCGCGCTCCACTCGAGCTCCGTTTCATACTTCCATAGACTTGCACGCGCACACGCGGTGCTCTCTCGCGAACGCCAATGCACACGGCACACGTGCGCCAGCAGAATTGTTGTTATTTATGCTCCTTAAATATGTAGTTTTTTCTCTTCTTTTCTTTTCTTCGGCGCTGAATACGTACGGTAAATATTGCATAAAGCGGTTAGCTTGTCACAGGTAAAGGTTACAATGGCTCGGAAAATTATTCCAGCGTCCCTACAAACTTTTTACGTACGTATGACGGATATTCTGCGAAACATTTGGAAATCTCGTTAGCGTTATAACGAGATAGGACAGTCTCTCCCGATTATATTAGTTTCGAAACGCATCTGAAGATATACGCGCACGCGCACAAACATATATATAGAAGTTACAAGATATTTATTGGAAGCATACACTTTGCAAGCTATTCGCCAAACTATTTGAACAGTCAATTATTCGTTATATCAATAAACCAGGATATTTAGCGAGACCATCTTTGCCACCATCAGTTGTACGTTCAAGACCGTTATTTATGTTCTATACTAATGTTTCGCTCGGCGTATGTTCGTAATAAACTTCTCTATACATTTTCGGAATAACTTTTTAATTTTATCACCGTAATTACGATGGTCGCGTCTCGTTGCAACGCTAACGAAACTTCTAAACGTTTCGTATAACGCGTACAATCATATTCATAAAAATCTTCCGTGGTAAGCGTTGGAATACTTTCACGAAATTTCGAAACCGATCGAGGATAATTTTATATGTTGATATACGGTCGAAAGTGTGAAATAAAATATTTGTTAAGAGGTGTATTTGTCGTCGAGAGAACGACGATGGGTAAGAAATTTGTCGAGTGCACGTGCGAAGCATTCTGTTTTTATTTACTAGCGTAGACTGAATTGTGTGCTGTTTCAGAGTATTTCAGCGTGTCGCACTTGACTCTTTTCATTTTTTCAATGCCAGAACAGTCATTTCCTGTAGATATTTCAAATAGATTTACGAATCATCTTCCTGGAAAATAAAATTTTACTCTAGACTCGCGTCCGATACCTCTGTAAGAATGGAAAATCCCAGATTGCTTTTGTAGTTACGAAGCGCAGTATCTTGTTTCCTAAATTATCCCTTTCCAACAGTCTACGTACAAATTTAAATGCACCGCTATTATATATTAAAGGTTTGAAATCGCTATCTCTTCCGAGCCGTTTGATTCGTTTGATTTGCGATCAAGCTATTCGATCGCTTTCGTGCTGGCGTATCTGTACATTGAAGTAGGCAGAGGCAAAAAGGGAGAGAGAGAGAGAGAGAGAGAGAGAGCCACCAACGCAATCGGTGCTTTCTACGATGTGCTCCAAGCACAGTGTACCTTCTCTTCCTGGTGCAACACTGGCAAAAGAACCGATCGACTCTACGTAAGCGCGTGTCGATACATCGCGTTTTCAATCAGCCGGATTTATTCGTCGTAACCAACGGATGATCGTTGGATGATCGTTGGAGGATTCGCGATTGCAAAACGCGCAAACAAAGACGCAATGTTAACAAAGTGTCGACGTCGAGTGATCCTTGATTTTGTGGATTATTCGAATAGCAGGCTCGATAACGATGGCAATAGACGCGCTAGATATACTGAAATAGTAGTAACAGTACCAACGGTACAGTTATCGTACAGATTATAGTAATAAAGTTAAACGTGCAATGATATGGTTACATCGAACCTAACGCCGGCATTACGCCAACTACGAGAAATTTTCTCGTTCAACGGCTGCCTTATTTAATTTGATGACATTATTTAAATATCCTGCTAACTCATAGTTTCACTTGCGAAGAATTTATAAAATAATATGGACGAAGAGTTCTATCGAAGATATATCTCCGCCCTTCTAGTAACAGCTACTTTCCCCACTTTTAAATCATGTATAACGATGCGAACGAACAGTTGACCCGTGGCATTCGATAGCATAATTACGCTAGCAACGATCAACCGAGTAAATTTTAGTCAAAGTCACGATCTTTGAAAACGACCATGCTACAAAGTGTGGCACTTTCACTGCGGTTGAAATAGATCGCGTAATACGGGTTATATACTTGCAGGCGCGATGCGAAATGACTTTTTCGAATACATCTAAAACGTTTTTAAAGTAGGAGAAATTATCGTTAGAGAAACGTCTTTTCCTCGGAAAATTAGAAACTAATGCAACACGAAATTTGCGTAATACGTATTTATATAAATATCGTTGTTAGAATCTGAAACAACTCTAATTAAGATCCTCTAATTAAGAGATCCATTGAAAGGAAATGAACGATTGGGGTTAGGTTGGCAATCGTAATAAAAACAAAGCGATTTATACGAATTTATGCGAGATCCGTAAATTCGTACATTAAAATTCGTACATCGATCGTTGCGGTTAATACGTTGCGCTTTGTTTCGAGCTCCACGAGCGAACGTATCTCAGTTTGCCTCTCCAGGGCAGACGTGAAAAAGAAATTTCTTTCGACTTTTTCAAATCTTAATCAACGTGAAAATGAAAAATCCAGTATTATGACGATAATCCGATAATCGTGTCACGAGCGAACGAAAGAAAGGTTTCGCCTCCACCGGCGACCAGGTTCGATGAATATAGTTGAAATCGTATCGAGATCGATCATCGTCACACCGCACCGTCGACTAGTAGCTACCAACTCGGGGAAGGTGGTTCTTCGTTCGCGTATCGAACTGAACGACGATAATGTTCGATGGGAATTTTCGACGGCAATTTTCGATGGCAATTTTCGACGGCAATTTTCGACGGCACCCCATATAGTTTTCACCGCGCGTGCTGCACACGCGGTAGCTACGATGCCAAGAGAAATCGAACTTGATCGCTAAGCGAGCCGCGACGTCAGCTCGGCCCATTAGCCGCGTTCGAGGTTGTTTTGCCGCGTGCAAGAACAGCCTGCGAACACCGAGGACGAGGAACGATCGGACGAAGCCCGAAAGAGACGCGACGATCTACGAGTGGCGTCGACCCATTACAAAATCGCTCTGTCACTTTGGTCTTCGGTGACTCTCATTTTTCATTTTCTAACGAAATTACGATCTATACAAAATTCTTCGTACTAAACGGTCGACTACGTACTACACTGCCATCGATATACATGCAACCATGTGGACGCTTTAGTTAATCCGTATCGACAATATACGAACGACGTACAACATCTATTAGATTTAATAAATCACTAATATATTTGCAAGGAATTGTAATTTGTAAGGAATTCTAATGATATATTTGAAGGTAAAACGTGTAAAATATTCAAAGTACGTTACATTGATATATATTACGTATATCACATCTCGTTATTACATTTACGTAGCAGGTAAATACAATATTATTGCGCACAGAAGAGCCACCACACCGCTGTGTTTTGTATCAAATAATAACAGATAGTGCCGCTCGTAGCAGATACGGTAGATATGCCAACATTTTGGTTGATCCGACCGCTTCGGTGGTAAATTCCGTACACGGAAACAATAAAACAAGTTCGTATAAACGTGTGCCCTGTTCGACCTTGTTTCCGAGTTATGGCGAGTTTCTTCCGAAACAAACTGTATCTGTGCGTGCTTCCACCAGAGAAGTACAAAATGACCTGGTTGCATCCAAACGCAACACAAGACTGCAGACGTTTTATCATCGTGCTGCCTTACTCTGCGCATTTTTCCAGCCATCGTTAGTTAGATATCGAGCTCTGTTTATAAAGAGGCAAGTAATATACAGGCAAGGTAAACATAGTGAAATAGGTAGGTCAACTATTTCCTTTTGTCCATAGAATTACTCGGATATAAAACTCGCTGTATCTCGTAAATGTTAATTCTATTATTTATGTATATATGTATATATATGTAACGCTTTTTTAAAATAATTAGATATATATTAGTATTTCAATAAAGAAAATTCATTCCGAACTTTCGAACCCGATGTTCTATTGTTTACGTTGTGAATACTCTTGGGAAACTCGTGTTAATAACGATTCCAAGACCGTGATTATTTCGCAGGAAATAATGTATTACATGTAAACAAATATACATAGTAGTGGTAATACTACTGATAATTCATTTGTTTTATTTTATTACTTGGATCTCGTTAATATTTAAAACGAATATGCTGAAACATAGTATACCAAAGTGGCGGATCGGTTCAGGCCTGACCGATAAATACGTATCATACCATGTATCGTATCGTATCGTTCGTAAACACTGGTCTACTTACTTCCACTTGATTCCATTCAGTGATCTGAAAAATTAAAGAAAAACGCACTTCTTCCTTGCAATATAGAGTGGGTCTCGCGTACCTAGGACAAGCTACTGCTCTGAAACGACGCAAGATGGGAAAAACTTTCATCGTGCAAAATCGAATAATCTGTAATAACGGAGGAGAATGGTCGAACGTGGAATACCATTTTCTCTTTCAAATGTCATTTTTCCAAAATAAACCGCGACAAGTAAAACATATTTATGGATATTCGGTATTCGGTATTTCGGTTTACGCTCGATCGAACAGCAACATTATATTTCGAAAGTTATCAGCAACTTTATTCCATGTTACATCTTGTTAAATTACAATTACATTATTACTACATTAATGCATTTCAAGCTATGGCTGCGTGTCTAAATACAATTACGCTGGAATTTACGTTATCGTAACGTAAAATAGCGATATCGTTGAGGTAAAATCTAACCAACAGCTTACATTTTTCGTACACGTTTAAATCTTCGAAAAACACAGCAACCAATCGATCGTCTCTCTAATATCGCACAAACTGAAACGGAATACACTTTCGGATTCGCATTCGATCGATATACAGATCGTACGTCGCTGTAGAAACTACTGTGCGGAATCATTATAACGATACTAACGGTGAAATCTACGGAAACGCGATACAAGTATCATTAATACCACGTACGAGTACGAAATGTATCCATTCTGGAAAAAAAAAAAAGAAAAAAAAATGAGACAATGAAAACAAATGCCACTTGGTATTCATACACGATACCAGAAGAATATCAATTTTAATGAAATCTGTGTGAAAAATCAACAGTCGCTCGGCTACAATCGACGTCTATTATTCTATGAAATTTGATGAATTTCGTGCATTACCATTTTTTCATTCCAATCCTCGCATCTATCGCAACATTTCTTATAAGAAAAATACGCAAAGAAGTATTATATTATATATTAAGAAATATTATCGTGAAATAATTAGATACGGATGAAACGTGGAGTACTTGTTTGTCGTACTACAACCAGAAAGGAAAGGTCAATTTTTCCAATATATGAACATACTTACGTATATGTATGGATGTATATCGCGTTCGCGACAAACGTCGTAAATCACGCGGTACAACGATTAGTCTGATCGATCATTAAGATGTGAGAACGGGACGTTACAGCGGCCACACCAGCCAGATTGTTACTTTGAAAGGCCATAGGATAACAATCGATCTCTTCCGTTTCTTTCTTTTTGCCGGAAATGACGTTTGTTTAACAACGTTTCGGTATTTATTCGATATTTTATTTCAAAGTTGGTCTAATCGAACGTTCTTCGTTGTCAATCGATTATTCCAAATAGATAGATTTTTTATGAATTTGTCGTATACGTTTGTACTTTATCGATCAATTTACTCAATGGTATTGGAGTCGACGAGATATTCCTTCTATTTCTACATGTATACAAAGAATTACGCTTTTGCCAAGATACTTGTCTTTCAGAACATCTAGGAGAAAGCGAAATATATAGAGTGTTTTGAAAAGAAGGTCGAAAACTTTTAGAGCATATAATGTACATGTATGTAAGTAGGAAGTCTTAACAAATACACGTTCTAAAAATTACTTGGTTTTAAACTACAAGTTATAAACAACGAGGAAGGAATGTTGCAAATATTTAAAAATCGTTAGTTTCGTTAAAATTTTAATTCAACGATCTTAACAATCTTACGTTTCACTCGTTCTATTGAAATATTCTCTATTTATGTTTAATCTTGAAACTTTCATGCAAAATGCTCCAAATGCACCAAATAGGAATCTTTACATCTATCGTATCTATACAGGCTTAGAGAGAAATAACGTAGAAAGCTACGAGAATCGATAATTATTTACTTTAATTTAATAATGTAATAATTATTTAATTTAACCGATAACCATCTTTTTTTATGAATATGACTGAAATTTACGCGGAGATTTTTTTTCCATACTTTTGTATATTGGCTTCGTTCTACGATACCGAGCAAATGCAAGGACTACCATCGAATCTGAATTACGAGTAACGTTAGTCCATAAGCACTTACCTCGTTAGCCCGGACCAATCAAGATTTTCAATCTATCCGTTGATCGATCGTTGATTGTTGGCTTCTATACATACATATATATATATATATATATATATATATATATATATATATATATATATATATATGTATATATATATGTATGTATATATAATATGTTACAATTTAGTGGTTGCGCGCGCATTAAAAATATGCTAATGTAATGACGGTACCGCTAGAACCGATAGGAGAGAGGAGAAAGATAGTGGTGCCGAAGCAAAAAGAACGATGGCAGGTGCCCTTAACGCCGATGACAAGCTACGATCGTTGTCATTCCACGTGTACATGGTTCGACGGCAAATCGTAAATCGTGACTGGAAGGGAGCGTACAATGGTAATTAGGAATTCTTATTTAAATGGAGCATCAGATAAGGGCAAGAACAGCTAGATATAGCGATTCCACGTGCGACGAATTCTTAACTGTATTTCTCCGTGTCTTACTGCGCCATTTCTTCCTCGTTTTCAAAAGCATTCCCAACTAGCAGCCTCAATAGCCAATATATTAACACCGAGGTTCGCTTGTATCATCCACACGGTTCCATTCGAGCAAAAATTCCTCTACCCGATTAAATACTACCGTTCGGATGATTCCACTCTCTGTGCGAGTCTTTCAATTTCATTATCCAAATACACGATCGACGTTGTACAGCTTAAATAATAAACGATTCGTCTCGGTAAACCTATCGATCGCAGGAAAAGAATATATATAAATATAATTATACAATTACTTATATAAAACTTATATAATTTTATAAGGGTCGATTAAAGATAGCTTCCGAGTGCAACTCGTTAGTCGGTTTATCTAATATATTTAGATACACGTTAAAGATCGCTTCTATCGAAAAACCAACACGAAAATCGTATATGGCTTTCGAAAAATCATTTTCGTAGAATTTCCTCGTTTTTTCAACGGTACAGCGATATCTTCTCGTTTCCATTCCGAGTCTGAACGGATAACACGAAGCTAACATTGCGTAAAGCGAGCTTTATTTGGCAGCGCGGCTTATTTGCCGCAAACTTCAACAGGGCGACAGGTAACGCTTAATGGCCCCTTAATCACCGACTGACGCTACTCGTACGCTAACGATCGAGATTTTTAAACGATGACTAAAAGTTAACAGGCCACGGTCTGCCACGTGGGTCGAGAATAATCACGAAAAGTCAAACCTCCTTCCGAGGAAACAATTGCCGCCTGGTTTCAAAATATCTTCCTTCACCTTTGTGAACTTACTTCTTTAGCACCTCCTATGTACACGCTTATTTTGCCGATAGTATCTTAATGGTGAAAGGCTTTCTATGCTTTACGTACTACTCGTTGTGTTCTGCTTTCTTTGATAGATCGACAAGTGTTCCGCATTTAAGCTTCAGGGTATAGTAAGATGCTCGTTATCTAGACCGATACAGACGTACAGTGGTGACCAGATTTTTTTTCTGCTTTAATCGCCTTAAAAAAGCTTACCTAAAGCTTAGGTTTTATCTTCTGTGTATTTAGCGTTCCAATGTTTTTCTTATCGCTTGTAAGTAAAAATCTAACGACATCAAAGTTATTTGATTATAAGATGTTTTATCCAGAGAATCGAATAGTTGACGCTTATTTATATAAGATTACACGTGCCACCCTACGAAGCGAAAGAAAAGAAAAGAAAAGAAAAGAAAAGAGAAGGAAATTGTATGGAGCGCGAATCGAGTCGAAGAAAGAAGCGAAACGAGAAGCGTATTCTTTGAATCGTTTTGTTTTCTTATTTTCGTCGGACTGCGACCTAATGTGTCGCGAATCTTTTGACACGATCTCCGGCTGAGGTTGCGTTGAAAAGACCGAAGAACGATAGACCAGACGATGGGAACTTTACCACGGGAATGGAGAATCCTATTACGGAGTCACAAGTTGCAAGTATGACGCGGGTCTATGCGTGTACAGTGTGTACGCGTGTGTAAGGTGCTCGTCTTCTTGTCTACAAAGCATACCCACCATCGTCCATTGAGAAGCAGCTCAGAACACGTAATTGTGTGAACCATACCACTCACATGATTCGAATCGCCTTTAATTATTCGTCCATTTACGAAATTCTTTTTCCTGCCCCGCGGCCCCACAGCCGCGCAATCGGTTCGTCAGCAACCGCCGGGACAACTGTCTATTTTCCATCCAAACATATCGCGCATTTATTTTTAGATTTTAAACTTTCACCGCCATTAGACGATACATTTTATCCAGTTCTTTGCGTTTTACGTATTTTTTCTAGCCTCAACCGCGTTCCAATCAAACGTGTTAAAAGATATAAGATATTCGATATTCGAAAATGTCCATCTTTCTTCAATGTCAAGATCAACTCGCCGGCTACCTTTCGATGTTCGTGACAAACCATTTTCCAACAGCCTGTACAAGTACATATCTATAACATTTATGTAGACGAACAACAGATGTATATGTAATTAGAGAACAATATCTCAACGACGTGTTTGTACAGGCGGAGAGTACGCAATTACAGCATCGAGATAAATCCTAATTAGCGGTCTATTTATCGCGACTATTGGTGAAACAAGTTACTATGTTTATTCCTCAAAATATCCAAAATATCCAAATTTCGCAGATGTAAACATTCTGTTTCTACATCGTGCTTAATTTTACCTAACCGCTTTATACTAATAATTATTACTGGGAGGGAATTATTTTTCAAAATTTGGTCAAATTTACGACAAAAATTGAAAAATATCGACATCACGCGCAACGACACCCAATGTTACGTCTTACGTAACGTCTTACGAGAAAAGAAATTTCATTTGGAAAGAGTTCTAATTCTACAAAGTTACCGTTGATATTTAGCCGTTTACAACGCCAACTATAACAAAAAGTAAAAGTAACGTAAACGTACTGCACATGTAAAGAAGAACCAGCGAATCGAGAGTTCAGTTCGTCGAACAACGCTTCGGTGCAGTTTCAATTATTCGTTTGCATATGTTGTGTAATTGGAAGAACAAATAATAATAAAATTGTCGTTTAAAGATAAAAACTGTAAAAAAAATAGAGTAGCATAGTAAATGAGCAAGTACTCTTTACCTTCCATTATATCGCCAGCCTCCTCAATCTTCCTCGTTCTCGATGAAACAGTACCAGAGACATCGACGACCGTGCTTGCAAGTGCAATTTCGAGGATTTCGCGAGTGACGCAGAATTTTGCGCGACGAAACTTTCTTTAAATGGTGGAAAGCGTGTCGAACTTGAAACGAGCGGATTCGACGTAATTTCGATTTCTCAACGGGAATTCGGAACATCTTGCTGTTTCATGCCGCCATCGTGTCGATCGTGTTCTCCGCAGAACCGCGAGGACAACGACACCCGCAGACGCCACCGGTCTTCTATCCCTCGCATCAAACGAGCGAACGCTCGAATTTGAACGCAAGTTCGAAAAGTGGAGGAAATTTCGACTTGGCCCAGTTGCTGCGTGATCTTCGAGACACGGACGTTGGCGCGCCGCCTCGATCTCGTCGCTGATTACGAATCGGCCGAACCGAATAGAATCGAATCGCGTGGCTCGAACGATTCGCGATGTTATCGTGGCCACGTCGCTATTACAATGGCTAGAAAAGGTATCGTTGATCCACTTGAATCGATCGTTTAGCCTCAGCCTTTATATCAAATTTCGTACGATTCGCTACCTTCCTACGACTGCGAATGCCTGACACTCGAGACAAATACATTCCAGGTACCTGTCGTTACAGGTTAACAACAGGTTAACAGGCAACAATGAATGAAAATTTCATTCTTTCTCTCTGTTTTCGCGCAAGTTTATCCAACTATTGTTGCATAGTCATTGTTAATTTCGATATACTTTCCTATATATTTATTACGTCGATGTAGGTATGTAAATTATTTCGAAAGACGCCAGTACTGAAAGGCAAACACTGGAGCAGGAACGCGTTGCCGTCATTCCGCGACACGCAATTGTTATGTTAATTATCTGGCGCGTTTCACGTATCGAAACACTCCGTTGCCCTAGAACCTTCAACCTGTGAGAACTAGTTCGTTAGATTACGTTTAGTTTATAACGAAATCATTTCTCTCGGAACATGCTCTCGTCATTTTTGTGCAAGCGATTAGAAAATCAAAGTATTACAAAGACGTATATTACGAATTACACAAACAAAAAGTTTGTTTTTCTTAACAATAAAATAATTTCGCAAACACATGAGATTTATTTACTCAACTTTTGTTACTTGTCGCACATTAGCTCCTCTAATTTTCCACCATACATTGCCAAAGTTACGATCCTCGTTACTGCTACGCAATACCGATTTATCCATACTAATAATCCTTTGGAATCTGAATTTGTCAGCGGTTTAAGTGGAAATTCGGCGCAGATGATAAGCATCGATCGAAACGCGCGCACCTGAATTCTCCCCTAGTTTTCTAGCATCGAGTCCGTCATTTCCTAAGGAAGTAGTCGACGCTCGGCGCTGCTCTATCAGGAATTTCACGTCGGAACAGCCGTCGTATACACGACCGAGTAGTACATGACGCGGTCGGAGCCGTGGAATAGACCCACTCTTCAGGATCCTGAACCGAGGCGGGTTGCTAAGTGTGCCGTGTAAGTGGAACATCGCTGCCTGGTACCGACGACCAAGTATACCAACGTAACAACGTAGTATAACATCGTTCTCCTCCCTCGTCGTTCCTCTTTGCCCTGTTCCACCACTATCCGCTGCTGCTCCTTCTCCTCGTACTCCCCCCTGTCGAGTATTCTCGTACACGGTGAAAGACTTTCTTCGACCGGCCTATGCCGTTCTACAGTCGCTGCCAGCACGCTACCGTCTGTCACGCTTTACCCAACGGTAGAACCCGTGCACCAAACCACAGAAGGATGTCCATTGTCTCTCTCTCTCTCTCTCTCTCTCTCTCTCTCTTTCTCTCGACGAGAGCCCACAATCGAGCCCAATCTTCCGCACATCCGTTTTCCGAGACTCTTCTTTCCTGCACGCTTCAACCACCTCCGAAAATACCGATCTTCCTCCACTTCCGCGTGCCTCTATTGTCCGACTTAACGTTGACCGCTACAAAGGGCAATTTATAAATTACTAGGTTGGCGGTCGAAACGGAAACGTGAAAACGCTCGCCAGGAACGCGGATGTTTGCCTGGAATTGGAAGGCGGGTGGGAGCACTCTCCGGATAAGATAAGATACAACTACGATGCAATGGATCGTTCACATCTGATAAACCTATATTCAAAAATACGTGTCTATTTATTCATTATATAAATATATATATATATATATATATATATATATATATATATATATATATATATATGTCGGATTATCATTAGAATTTAAGGCGCGTAACGATTCTTCGTTTGAGTTAACCATCGTTTTACGAGACAGAGATTACATTTACGCGAATATACAAGATTTTACAAAATATTATGAATATTGAGTTTAATGAATGATAAGATTAACAAACGATAAGTTTAACTAACGATTAGATTAAAGAATAATAAGTTTAGCGAATAATAAGAGTAACGAATAATATGTTTTACGAATAATAAATTTAACGAATATTGAGATTAACGATTAATAGGTTTTACGAATAATGAATTTAATTAACGCTATTGACAATGTTCCGGGGTTCAAACGAATCCACGGTCAACGGGATAACTCTTTACTATGCGTAGAATAATTTTAAACACAAAAATACGATTGCTGAGACACTCGGTAAATTGCTCGATGTATCACTTTCCAAGGCGATCACACGAATGAATATCCGATGAAAATCTTTTTCGCTATACGACTGCATTTGTTTGTTATATGCTCGCTGGAGACATCGAGAAGGTTCCAATCGTTGTTGCTAGGCAATTTCTGTCAAAAGTTCGTTGTATACTCTTTGAAAACATCGAGAAAGATCGAAACGCCGTTACTAGGCAGTTTCTGTCTAGAGATTGATTCCTAATACAACGTGTGTCCCATTATATCGACGTCTCTAAAGTACAATTCTATGTGATTTCTAGGGAGAACGATACAACCGATCCACACCTTCGTCAGGCAAAACGTTTATCCCGTGACCGTGGCTACGTTCGGCGACCAGTTGTCACCTCGAACCCACTTTCGTTTTCACAAATATCAAACAATTACAAATGACAATTGCTTAATTACAGTTGTGATAAAATCTAGGCTAAAGCATTAAAAGGCTTCCTCAAAATTGCAAATAAAAAATATATATATATATATATTTATATATTTATAATTATGACGTTTCGAAACATCGTAGAAACGTCGTTCTTCAACGTTAATCGTTATTTAAGAGCAGCAGCCGAGTCCGCCGATACCGTGTGGATAGTGGAAAACGTAGTATCGACACCGAGCATCCTGTTAATTCGGATTCTTCGATTTGTTGCAGCGTCAAACACCTTCTTACGTTGCCACGCTACGGGAGTCCAGGAACCAGTCTCCTAGAAAAGGTGTACGCTCGTTATAACCTGACCCAGCGATCTTTGGTAAAAAGCCCTGCCTGGCCCAACGGGCCCGAAAAATCTAGGTCATTGGCCTGACTGGCTACGTAGGCCGCGATTGGATTCGTGATGCCACGATCCCTTTCTTCTACCGCGCCGTCTTAACGTTTAGCCGTTTAGCCTCTAACTCCTCGTATCTCGTCTGTTTCTCGCCTTTCTTAATCAATCGCTCTTCCTTCGGATCGGTTCCTTCTCTCAACCGATCTTCTTCTTCTTCTTCTTCTTCTTTCCATTTCGACCGAATACGATCAATGGTATGTCTCTTGTTATCCGATCAGACTGATCGATACTTTGTCGAATACATAATCAGACACGATCAATTATTTATAGAAATATCGCGTTAGGATAATTACACGCCCTAGAAAAGACAGTTTGCTGCAGAAATTTACCACCGAACTAACGATTATCACGTTCGATACTATTCCATGATATTAGTATATATGCATAAAATATTGTACAAGGGAGTTGATATTTGATTTGTTGATAGGATTAAGGAAATGAAATCTAAGCAGAGAATCATTTTCGTTTAGGAAAGTATGGATGTTTTATATGTTGTATATAGATATCCAAGCTGATACATTATCCATGTTGAAAAACGAGGTGCCGGAATTAGCCTAATTCGCCCAGTCTCTCGGCATCTGTCACAGGCAAATGGTTATAAACGGTGATAAATGGCGATGGCGGATAAACGGATTCGCGGTAGCAGACCACGTCTATCGCCACGTCTACAGCATAAATTGCAAGAAATTCGTTTGTACCTGCTATTCGCGCTTCTCGCTTTAACGGATCTCCATAATCGGACCAAAATAAGAAGATCGGCTTCCCGATCTCGTCTCCTCTTTCGTCCGGCTGCACCCGTTCTACCTCTGTCCCCCTATTCTCCCTGCCAAGACAACGTCACGAGAGACCGTGTAACCTTTGGGACCGTAACCCCGTTATATTATTACATTTAACAATGGTCCGCGGTCTTTATTCTAACCAATGCACCGTTCCTACAACCTGTCGCGGAAGCTGTCTCCGATCCTTCTTTCTTTTCCTTTCTTCGCCGACGCTCTCCACCTTTGACCGATCTTCGTCGTGTAATCTGACACGAGTCGTCGACTCGAATCCACGCTCCTCTTTTATTTCCATATATTGTATGTAATTTTCATAGTGTATTATGTAACGTCATTAGCAGATCTTTTTGATTTTAGACATCGATAAAACGAAACAAATACGATATTTATCGTTAATATATTTAACGTTAAATGAAAAGTAGCAAGGTCATTGTTTGCAACGGTTACAAGTTATTATGAAACTGTTACAACTAGGCTGAATTCGCGTAAACTGAGATTTCACTTTACATAGTTTCGTTCGATACTCGAGAACTTTGTAAATATGATAGGAAAATACGATTCGCTTGAAAATAAGATAAATACGGAATAGCTTCGAAACGCTTCGAAACGTCGTCATAATTTTCTAACGACTTTGAACGTTTACTTAAGTTTACGTACGTGTGCCAATACTTGCGAGACGGAGCGAACGTGGTAATCGACTGACTTGCCAGTGATCCACTGCGTGAGACAAAGATGCAAGCTGAGAAAATCAGATCTATGATGCGTATGCGTGTTCGAGTAATACGCGTATTCATTGAGAAACCGGGCAATTCCCTGTTGAGGAATTGAATTATACAAGACAACGTAATAATAATATAGCAACCGAAAGAAAAACTTTCTACTCGCTATTTAATTGGAACGGAAAACGGAACGGCCAGAAAACGATGATAAATTGGGGAAAAAAGACAGGTTAATCTTAAGCAAAAGAGAAATAAATTATTGTTACGGAGCAAGTACATTTTTACAAGCACGTGTAACGAAGTAACGAAAGAGAACAGAAGGAGAACGTTAATCGTGCCTTTCGATCCGACTGTGGCGGGATACAGAGTTTTATTTTTAAACGCATTTATTGAAAACGAAATATCACATATCGACCATTTATCGATATATAACTACGCAACTATATTAAACACCGCGACAACACGAAGCCTATCTAAATATCTCAACTCCTACTCTGCACTAAAATCCTGGATAAAATGAAATTTTCCTTGAAATATTAATCGATATTTAATATAACATTAATATAACGTTGATTGATATATAATATAAAAGAAATTTCTATCGTAAAACGAAAATTCCTGTAAAATCAAATTTAAAGCTCTGTTTAGAACGCTAAATACTACATTACTAATTTATTTATTATCACTAACGCAGATTCCTCTTGTACGAAACGAAATATCGTATAGGAGACTAAATCTGGACCAACGTAAAATTAGAAATTCGTTTCGAACTTGGTTACACTTGCATTTATATTTACATTTATACTTGCATTTTATATTAAAGAGACATGGAGTCTTTATCCACCGCCAAATGTACGATACGAAGAAAAATCTGTTTCCGAGAGATCGAAACACGCAACGGGACCATTATGCGAAGTAAACGCAGAATCCGGACTTGGGCTCTCCTCTTTGAGTCAGTGCCACACTTCAAGTGAAATAAAAGTAACAAAACGGGCACGTACGCGTGAGAGGACATCCGGATACACGGAACACGCAACGAGCAGCCGAGATCTGTGCGTGGTTGCTGATTGGCTAGCCCCATAAATACACGGAGGGTACATTTCGTCGTCAAGTATTACAGCCTGATTATTTCGGATGAAAACTTGCCAACTTTCACCTTACGAATGTCGATACGTTCCGCTTCGATTAAACTTCCACGAAGATGGCAAATTTCGTTACTAAAGATGGTCATTTCGCGTGATCTACTCTTATACGGTAAATTAAGTACACCGCGTTAATCTATGATACCTCAACATTCCAAAAGAAAGATTATAGAAAGATCTCGTTAATTCGTAGGATTATTTGACGAAACATTCGTACCAGATGAAAGACGAACAAAACGGTGAAGACCAAAAAGCGCACCTACGAAGAATGAAACGAGTAGGGATCGTGGGAAGTAAAACGAACTGACAACTTTGTATTACGGTAACAATCATTTAATCGAACATGAGTTTTATAAATAATCCACATCTTCCGACTTTATACAAATTAAAAATTACAGTTCCGCAGTCATCGGCCATTGCAACACACGATACAATTTCAACGAGAATTCGTGGATCGAGTAAGGAAGGACGATCGGAATAAATTAATATCAAGGTCGAAAGTATCAGCCTGTCGAAAACTAATGAGTATTCTTTTGAAAACGTCGCGTATTTGAAAAAAGAAGATATCGCCCTCCGTCGGTCGATCCATCGAAGGCTCGTGGCTCGTTCTCCGACGACGAATCGAAACAACGATCGAGCAAGTACGTATAATTCTCTTTCACAAGTACTACGTTTTTTTCGGACAAAAGAAAAAAAAAAGAAAAAAGAGCGAAAAAGGAAGAAAAGAAAGGAACGAAAAGAACGAAAAGAACCTGTAAAGAAGCTTCGACAGCTTACGAACATTAAAATACGAAGAAGAACGTAATAACCAATCTTCGAAACGTCGGTCTGCAAAAGGATGTCCTCAAACAATCCTGATACTGTCGTCGTACACGTGTTACAGACGGTGCGTGACGATCAAAAGCTAAAGGACGAAAGGAACTTACAGAGCGGGAGAACAGGCAACGGAAAAGGATGAGAAACACGAGTAAAAAAACGACATAAAAAAACGACTGACTATCTTACAAAAATAAACCGATAGAAAGGGGAATAGATAAGAGGGAGAGATAGATAGAGAGAGAGAGAGAGAGAGAGAGAGAGAGAGAGACAGACAGACAGACAGACAGAGACGAATGAAATTAAATAACATAGAAACAGAAAAGGACTGCGGACAATATGAGTGTGAGAGTATATTATATAAAAGCAATATAAATAAGAGAACAAGCGGTAGGACTTACTTGATTAAAAAAAAAAAAAAAGATAATAAAAATAAAACGTATTTGGAAGAGATTAGGTACATCCGTAGCGAGACCATACGCGTGGCCGCGCCTCGCGTAGTTTTCGTCACTTCCTTTTACGTCTATTACGTATATGTTACACCTAGCTATGTATATGTATACACTTATATATGTATATATATATGTATATATTCATATATGTATATATTCATATATGTATATATTCATATATGTATATATATACATATGTATATACATATATATACACTCTCTCTGCTCAATATGTTTTGCTCGAGATTTTCCTTTTTCTTTAATGTTCGCTTCTTTCTACGTATGTATACGCACGTACCCGCGTACGTGTGCTCTGTTATCGACACGTATATATACACACCTCGCAACAGTGGCATGCACGCACAATTTAACGTCGTCAATGTAACACAGCACAAGAGATCATCTCACTTCCTCTGAATTCACCCCCGCAGAAGAATCGTTGGTCGAGTCCCGATCGAAGGCTTCATACCCATCTACGAGATTCTCGATCCTGCTCGATATTGCACCTGGGAATTACGCACTGCCGCCTATCTTTTCTCGAGACCGAAAATTATCGTTCGGCACGGTTTCGTTAGGTTCGGCCTAAGTTTGCCCACTCACATACGCTTGATAGAATCAGATTCCTCGTTTAGCAACCCGTTTAACAACGCATCAGCTTCTCGTTGATTTTCCTCGAACGAATCGTATTAAACACGTTACATAACGATCGATTCGTCGACGTTTCGACGTCTTAACGTTTCGATCAACGCCATTTCGCCATAGGTACTTACAGTAATTTAGGTACGCTCGATACGTTCTCCCCACAATAGAGAGAAACCGCTCCATCGATCTAATCCCTGCCGATCCTTTTGTGAATCTGTTGGTGTTTAATGAGGTGCGCCTTCTGCCTAAAGGCTTTGCCGCATACTTCACACCTAAACGGCTTCTCGCCCGTATGCGTTCTCAAGTGCACCTTGATATTGCTCTTATTTAGAAATCCTCTGTTGCAGATGGAACACCTATGCACCGGCTTCTCCTTGCCGCCTATCAGGCCAGATTCCGTTCCGTACGGTAGTGCCGTCGCACCCGTGCCTGGACTCTTCTTCGATGTATTCTGAGAGCTTGGAGTAGGCCGTGACCTCTTTCTGGGGTGAGAAGGTGCCGCGAACGACGAGTGCAGCAAATGATCGGGACTGCACGAGGTTGAGACTCTGCCAGGTGGACTGACAGGTGGGTAGGGGCTCGTCGACGACGGAGTCTCGCCGCAGGATGCATTTTGTAGGCCAGCATTCGCGGATTGCAACCTGGCGTTGATCAACGGCGCGTACCCATGCGTCAGCAAACTCTGCAAGGTCGAGCCGTGCTGCTGTGCTTGCGTCGAAGGTGTCGCCGTCCCGTATATCTGCGAATACGGGCTTGGCGACGTAGTTTCTTGAGCTTTCGGCGAGCACGCGGTATCGATCCACTCGGCAATGTCGATCCAATCGCGCGACGCGTCCGGGTCGTGCTCCGAACCTGCCCCGTTTCCACCACCAGGAACTGTTGTGTCCGCTATCGCCGAACCAATGATCTCTGCTATATCTTCGATATCGTAATCCACTTGTTGCGTCGACTGTGGCAGCTGTTGCTGTTGGTGATGATGATGATGATGATGATGATGATGATGCTGTTGTTGTTGTTGTTGTTGTTGCTGCTGCTGTTGCTGCTGCTGCTGCTGCTGCTGTTGCTGCTGCTGCTGTTGCTGCTGCTGCTGCTGCTGCTGTTGGTGCTGGTGATGCTGTTGCTGTTGTTGTTGCTGTTGTTGCTGCTTTTGGCTACCCTGCGGGCACGGCGTGCTGGAGGATACGACCGGTGACTCGTAATATTCTTGATTCGATGAAGACGTTGGCGATGAGGATGGTAGCGACGGCCTCTGCGCGGACGACGCTATCGTGTGATAGTGATGACCAGGTATACCGTTGATGCTCAAATGTCCGGTATAGCCGGTGAAGGGTGGAAGAGGTTTCAATTCTGCCAGCGATTGAGCCGAGGCGACGCCGACCGACGAACCGAGAAGTAGGGTGTCCCATGCATCCTGCAGACCAGCTGCCGTTTGCTTGACGTCGGGAGGCTCCAGGAAGTCCGGACCAGTCGCTCCCCATGGCGACAGCAGTAAACTGTCCACTCCGACAACCTCCGCGGGCGAACCACCGACCACGATGCCTGTCCCTTGACTGCTGTGAGGCGGCTCAACCCCGGAGGATGTTAAATGCGGCGGCGCTGTTGGCGGACCTGACTGAGTTTCGTACTTCATCTCGATCACAATATCCGAGGTTGGCGATACACCGCCCGGACAGACGGGCACGATCACGTCTTTAACCAAGGAACTCGTTTGGCTCTTGCCGGTGCAAACGGTCTGCTTCGTCAGACACCTGGGATTCCCGGCTGGGATGATGTCGTACGGCGACGTGGTAGCGAGTTCCTGCTCCTCACCGGTATCCAGAACGTCCTGCGACGATTGACCGAGAGGATATTCTACTTTGATGCCGCGCACCGTGCTTTGTTCCTCCTGTTGATGGTCTTGACTCGGCCGTTGCGTATCCGTGGACGGATACTCGAGCTTGATGCACGATCTCGACAGAATGTCCTCGTCGCTGTCGTTCCTACAGGAGGCCGTCGAGATTCGCGACGTGGACAATAAGGAACTGAGCAGGGATGCGTTAAAGGTGGACGTCGAGGACGAAGACAACGACGGTGACGCTGATGAAAGTGTCGCGTTTGTCGTTCTTCGTTCCTCCGTGCGTACTTTCGGATATTCCTCCGTCTTGATCCTAACGTTTAGAGACGACAGGATTCCGTTTAAGGAATCTGGCGACGCGACACTGCTGTTGCCGACGTTGTTTCTAGCGTTAATCGGACCGTGGGATATCGTCGACGTGGACGGTAGCACGTTACTCTGACCCGTGGTCGTAGTTGGGACCCCGGTTCGCAATGTTCGATTATGGGTCTCTGTGGAGGACGTGGTGGTCAAGAGCGCGGAAAACGTCAGATTGCTGGCCGAAGAGGGTTCCGGTGACGACGAGGCGATGCCGTACACGCTGCCAGGCGAACCTACGGCATCGGCACCTCGCGCTACCGAATCCACGTGACCGAGGCCCGACGACGAGCACGAAGAGGACGACGTCGAGGCGATACCGTAGCTCGTACAGACGCTACTGTTTGCGTTCGACTGATTCGCCTGATGTTGCGATTTGTGTCGGTGGTCCGGTTGCTGCTGCTGCTGCTGCTGCTGCTGCTGCTGTTGTTGTTGTTGCTGTTGTTGTTGTTGCTGTTGCTGTTGTTGTTGTGACTGTTGCGACGGACTATTCGCGTTACGATTCGATGGACTATAGAACTGAAAACCACCACTACCGTTATCCGGTGCCCCCTCGTCGATCCTTGGGGGCCCAGGGGTCGAGGGGAAGAGGGAACCAGGATTCCACCAGGGATCCACTCTACTGCCGGGGGTGCTGCAACCGCCAACGGCGCCGCGGGGACCTGTAACACGGATTTCAGTTTTCAAAAGGAATCGTATACGTGATAGTCAGGCTGCGGATTTTTATGCATTTATGGAAAATTTGAAAGAAAGGGTGCAGAAATCCACAGAATCCGCGTAATATCGTTTAACGCCTATTACAACATTTTGAAGGTAAAACAAATCTATTCCTCTACTTGTCTTTATAAAGATACGAATCGATAGTAATAATAATAATAATGAAAAGAAGCAGAAAAAGAAGAAGAAGAAGAAGAAGAATTTCACCGTGCAGCGAAACGTCGCTCGTTTCTATTTTACCTTATATTCGAAATAATTTCTATAAAAACGAAAGTTTGATCGAGTTTGCGCAGTCGTCGAATACTTTGGAAATTAAAGTTTTAAATTAACGTTACGTCAGGTTCTGTTCTTGGCTTAAGAAATACGAGAAAGAAGGATCCAAAATGCAATGATTATACGGTAAACGGAAGAAATAGTTTGGTGAACCAATTACTTTGTCTTTTATTTCCGCGAGCGTATATATCCTACAAACAATACTATTCCTATGTAGCATGCATATCCACAGGTAAAACGTAGGTAATACTGGTGCGTGTAAATACACATGTATAGCATAGCAGCATGTATCGCAAAGTTAAGTAGGCAGATACCACTTCTCTCGAGAAGAAAGACTTGCTCCTGTTAACTAGGTTAGTGGCACGCTAGCCAGCCACGGCTGGGTACACTCGACCAACCAAATTGCCGCGTTTAAAAATACATTTTCGTCTTGCGAATAACTAGCTACCACACGAGTGAGAAATAGAGAAGAGAAACGCAAAAACGAACGCAAAAACGAACGCAAAAACCGTTCATTCACGAAAAGGCAGACGACGCTGGTAGAAAATTCCAACGCAAACAAACGGAACAATGCAAAGTAGGTTTGCGAATCACGCGACTCCTAAGAATAGAAGGTACAAAATTGTCCTTTTTTAACTTTAATTTCTAAAAGTATCCTACAATCAAATAGAAAAGTCTGAATAATCTAATATCCGGTTGTGAATGACATATAAATCTGGTCGTGAGATGATTGCACAAAGGAAGATTTATTTGCATTTTATCGGAGGAGTTCGCGATCCCCATATCCTGCCACGAAAAACGCGAATCGGCTCTCTCTCTCTCTCTCTCTCTCTCTCTTCCTCTCTCTCCGTTCCGATTGACACATCCGCGTGGCCGTAGAAGCACGTCATGGGAATCATGCAAATGGTCGGCGCATACGTATAGTCCGACTGCCCACCACGAGGTCCGACATCCCTCCTACCATCGTTTCTGCCCCAGCCAAGCTCCCTCCAGCATGCCGTATCCGTCCTTGTCGTCGCGTCGGTTAGAGCCCGTCCTTGTCGATTGCCAACCGACGGTAGACAAGCGTTGGAGGTGCCCGCTTCGGGGACCGACAGAGGGGACAGGGGCCCTCGTGGAGCTGTGACGTGTTCACCGGGTACCGTTATCCAATGGCGTGGACTGGCAAACAAGCCGCTCGACCCGCTCGTCGATCGACCACGAGAAAACAACTCGCACTACGGTCCCACTTTTTCGGCCCTACGACAATGTCTCGGTGAGCCACTTATCAATGGGATCACCGGGTATTCGCGCGGCGCGACCAATTCGGCTTTATCGATTTACGCCGACCCATCCAACTTTTCGACTCTTATATCGCGTTTTAAACCGTCGTTCGATCGTATATTTCCTTATATAACCGTCGTTTCGTATATTTCATATATTCACGCTTCGGATATTTGCTTGTTCGTCCGATATTCGACGATCGTCGACGGAGTTTATTCGATGGCACGATGCAGCCGCATGGAGGAAAGTTTGAACGGGTTTGAAGCATCGTCGATACGAATTTTCTAGGTTACCTTTAAAAATACAAATTCCACGGCTCTGTATCGTAACGAATGGGACCGTTCGTAACAATCGTTGCCGATACAAACATATCGGAATTAAATGGCCGTTCACGCGTAAGCGAGAAGAAGCTGCAACGTTGATCCGCGGCCACTCGTGCCCGTCGCTATACGCCGAAACTATACCGCGCTCGCGCTCGCGCTCGCGCCCGCGTATAGTGGGGGCCCGAAGCGAAGTAGGCCGGAGCACCGTTACAACCCGCTGCACGATTCGAGCCTACGCAAATCGGCTAGATTTTGTCCAGATGGCTTTCCTTTTCGTTGTGAAAAATGGCGCGTGCGAGCCGCGGTTTCCGTGCTGACCCACTTTTGCCGGCCGATGCGCCGCTATCCTCTTCGCCAGCCAACCCGCCGATTTTCTTTCCAACGTAACGACGCCGTTAACTTGACAACATGTCCCATGAAAAACAATCGTGCCTCTTTTACGCTATGCCTTTTATAATATGGACAACGTTGTAAACGGAAATCCTATAATCGTAAATCGGCGTTCAACGCACGTTGCAGCAATTCTACGATCGATCGCCTGGCTGTCCACGATTAAAATAACCGAGGTTAGAAGTATTTTTACGCTCGGAATTCGAATTTCTCGATGGTTGGACGAGAGGCGCGCGCGTGGTCACGTGACGGGGGCGCACTTGTTCGCGCTACTATACGCGGCTAAACTATATCCGAGCGCGTGTATAGTGGGGAACGGAAGTAGGTCGAAGCACCGTTACGCGTTGCGCTCGACGGAGAGGAGGCCTACGCAAAACCAGTCAGATTTTGCTAGGCGCGTGAGCCATGGCTTTCCTTTTCGTTGCGAAAAATGGCGCGTGCGAATCGCAGCTCCCCACGGTGACCTACATACGGGAAACGTGCCACACTCGTACTCGTGCACGCGTCTCCTGTCTCCCGTGGTACCGTGCTGCTGCTGCTGCTGCTGCTGCTGCTGCACACTGTTGGTCACGCCGCTTCTCGTAACACGGAAAACCAGAAATCAGTAAACGTGAAACTCGCTTCCACGTTTTCGCGTGCAACCCACGAACCAGGGATCGTGCGCGTTTTTCAATTCGGTCGACGTTACAAGCTCGGCTTGTAAAAGCCCCGTTGTTCTTTCGCTTTTGGACGCGCACGGAAATTCCGCGCCGATCACTATCGGTCTTGACGATAAAAGTAACGATTCTAAAGTTTCCCGTTTTTTAGGACACTTTAGCAATCCATACAGTCTGTCTGAAGCCAAAGGACAACGGAATAAGCAGATTAAGAAAGGAAAAATAACAGATTAGAAAGGAAAAAAGCACCTTTTAGCAGGTTCGCGAAATCCTTACGATAAAATTCGATATCGATCGCGGATAAATTATACAGGAAGAAAAAAGGAGAGTACGTTTCTAGGAGCGGAAGTCGCGTTACAGGTAAATTGGATTGACACGCAGGAGGAATGCAGGAATGCAGGAATGCAGGATAACGCGTCTGTTGGTCGGTGACTTTCGCGTTAATACGTTTCAAAAGCAGATACAAATGAGGGTATTATCTTTTATCTATCATAGCGGTATATTCAAACACGGTTATATTTAAAACGTTCGTTAGCGCTCTGGCTGATTAGCGTCGACTATGTGGGTTTGAGAAAACCTACTAACTATCGTAAAATCCCTGTGCAACGTCAATCGCTTTCGTTCGTGCTGATAGATGTACGGAAACTCGGCTGTACGCGCATCGAAATTGGAGACTTGAACGCCGGCAAAAGCGTAACGCCCGCCCCTCTAGCGCTTCGCATACTTCGCGCAAATACCTTATCTTTGACTCATGGATCTCGTAACGACTCGTTAGTATTCCGTTAAATACGATCGATTCTGCAATCGTACGTGACCGACCACACGATTTTTGATTGTACGAAAGCGGACGCGTGTCACCGATACGACAAAGTGCGAGATTAAGTACCAGAGATTAGAGTTGGATACGACACAAGTACAATTACGCGAAACAGGAAAAAGCGACGTGATAGTTATAAACGTGATAGTTGGTCTGGAAATAATTAGTTTAGCATTTTTTAGTTGATTCGAGAATAACGCGACAACGATCGAGAAATGGATAATCGAGCGAGTCAGTTTCACAGAAAATCTAGCTGTTATCAATTTCCATGTACGTATTCCATGCACGTGCCTACGACGATGACAAAAGTCTGGCGAAGCTTCGGCAAGTGGATAATTTTGTAATTGTCCACCATGTAATCGAACAGGATTTCAAGGTTGAAAGCATGTTCTCTTGCGGAGAACCGCGTTGACCGATTCAACGTTGCTCCGGTATTTGGCCGAACGTCGACATCAAAATGCATGGTAGCAGATAGGCGCGTACGAACGTACGCGAGGCAACCTGGCACCGTGCTGCCAACGGAGAAAGTGCGGTAACCATTAAGGTAAAGGTTAAAGAAGACTAGCTCGAGGTAAAGGAGACGGCTGATGGGAAACGTGTCAAAATGGACACAACGAGCGATCGGAATTCCGACCACCATCACGATCTCTGTCGGATCTCTGTCCGACGAAAAACTGTTTACTATTGTACTACGAAGAAAGCCAGGCCGATTCTTCGGGGGACAGTTGCCTGGACGATGAAACAAACCCGGCAAAGTACCGGTACTCGAACATCCGAGCGAACAAAGCAGTTACGTTGGCCGTTGAGAAGAGCGAGGCGAGCATGGACGCGACCGTGGTCGGAGCTGCGAGTATCTATAGAGCCTTGCGGAACTGACGAGTCGGAAGCCCCCCTACCTCGTTGGAATACCGGTTAACGTGGTACACTGACCTACTCTCCAGCCACGGCGGTAACACCGGCTCAATGCCCCACCACGCTGTTATTCTCTCGTCCTTCTCACCGCCGGTATTTCTTCTCGCTCCTCGTTCCTCGCTCCTCGCTCCACCCTCTTTCCACCTTCCTCGTCGCTCCACGGCATTCCCTTTCTGCGCCTCCGTAATTCTCTCTCTTTTCTCTCCGACCGCCACTTTTCTCTCACACCGAATAGACCTGCTCTCTCGCCGACAAACTCGCTCGTGTTTTTCTGGTCCTTCGTTAAAAAAAAAAAAAAAAAACAGCCTCTGACGTGTTTCCCGATGCTTGCTCTTTCACGCGCTTCCTCTTTCTTCGTCCTCGATTCCTCTTCTGGGAAGGCTCGGCGCGCAGCATTGAAAGTTTCCAAGCCGACTTACGATAGGTTACGATCGTTTATATCCACGAAGAGACGAAGGCTGCGGCGGCTCGGTGCAACCGTGAATCGAACAGGTGGAATACCAGTTTCGTAGGCGGAAAATTATTAACGCGAACAGGGTTAATCGTCTTGACAGTTTCTTCGATATCGCGGCGATAGAAAAGGGGCAAGAAAGCGAGACGAGCACCATCGCGTTAACGTAATTGCCATTACATATAGCATCGGCATATAGGAAGATCAAAGGTCGCAAAGATACTTGGCAAATCAAACTGCCTGCAACGAATTTTCCAAATAATTTCGGCCGATCTCGGCCCGAAAAACGAGCATACCGCGAGAAATCGGCGTGCTGACACTGACACTGGCTCGAGCCAATCGTGAATCGGCATGGAGCAACGAACCGCCTTGCGAGATGTCTACAACCTCGCGCCAACACGTCGATCCCCCACTCGCCAGAACTAAGCAAGTCACTGCGGAGAAATTTCACCGCGAACCGAGCAGCCTCCGTCTCCGCCGTCTCTATAGTCTTCTTCCTATCCGACGTCCTCCTAGTTGTCGGTACCCGAATACCTAATGGCCGTGTCGGCTTCTAAATGTCAAACAACCACCAACAGCAAGACGTATAGGTGCTGCTTTCCTAGGCTTCCTTATCCCCCTAGGCCTACTTGTCCTACACTTTCGTCCGTGTATTATATTATTACTATGCCACGATTCGGATATCTTCTACACTTGGAAAATGGACGCGCGCGCGTTCCTCGAACCGGTCGTCGAAATTCGTGGTCTCGGTCAAGGACAAGCTCGTTGTTCCCAAAACACAGTCAGAGACGCTCTTCCAAGGCTCGAGATTAAGGCTCGACGATCGAGGCTCGAAGTCTTACAGCGAGACTTTGCTCGTTGCAACTGTCGCGTAAATTTCTTTAGTCTAGCTCCGCTGGCAAAGACTGGAATCTACTGGATCGAACGCGCGGCTCTGCTATACGATTCGTCGTCCGCGAAAGAGCGAGAAACTGGAAAAGTCTAGCGGCGATCGCAACACCTGCGAGTAAGATCGCCAACGATGATACTCGCGAAATAAATTTCTCCCAGAAACCGTTTACCATTCGACCCGTTATTATTCAACGGCCAACGACTTTGACACCCTTCCCAACTAAATATACGGCTAAATATACGGCTAAATATACGGTGGCATTCATTCAACTGCAATTTCATACGAGTCGCCATTGCCGTAGACGTTTCCCCCTCGCCGTAGATAGAAAGTCGTTTTTACGACGGTGGGAACGCAGATCGGATAGTCGGCAGATGTGGATGAAAAAATACATGGAAACGATATTTAAGGAAGAGCCGCCTTTCTTCGCGATCTTTGCGCAAACGGATGCGGCTTCGTTGCAAATTTGCCCATTTTCGATATACCGGGTTAATATAGCGGGTTACCCGCGGTCCACCGCGGAAATACCGAAATGTTTTCACGCCGCGGAGAATCCTCCTTTATGACACGGTTACCAGTACCCGTTACTAACTGTTAGGTTTTAGTGCCAGGTCCCACTGACACGTTGCGAGCGACCTCTCGAAACCAACCAAAGGATAACGATATTTCCCATTATTCGCTTACATCGGCTATCGAAACAAACTCGTCCCCTCTTAAATAACAAATATCTTAAATAACAAATACAACCGAATCGATGAACCGTTATACAATTATACTATCGCGAATAAAAAGTACTCGCTACTTAAATCAACATATTCGCGTCAACTTGGCCACTTTGCACGATGCACAATTTTTCAATTGCCATGTTTTCAAACCAGCTTAGATTCCTACTGTATACTCGCGATACAATCGACGATCCATCGCATCGTGACTGCTCGATTTCTCAATTTCCAGTGTCTTCGACTTTTTACTGGGTCGCATCGGTGTAACACTCTCTATACAACTTGCTGCTGTTCCGGAACAATTCTAGTCCATTCAAACAAGTAGACCTGACCTTCCTTACGATATCGTTCACCACGTTGCGAAAGTCCAAGGATAACCAGCTCGCGACCATTTCATTTACTACGCGATCGTTCGTACGCGGCGGGGTCGTTAAACGAGACTCGTTGAATTTCTTCGCAGCGGAGGGAAAAAAAAGTCGGCCGGAATTCGCAACTTCGATCGTGAATACGAGACACGGGTTCTATCGTTAGAAAGCGTGGTAACTCGAATGACGTATGTGGTACAAGAAATTCTGTGCAGGAATCGATTCATAAAAATGCAACGCCGTTCGCAAAACGTTCACGACCCGCTTCCTCAAATTCGTCGCGGAAAAGCCACGATCGAATTAATCATTTGTTACGAATGGCACGATACGCGCGAAATTTGTGCAAACAGAGCAGCCATATTGTGTAACTGTGTCAGTTTGTCAGTTTGTCAGTTTGTGCCGTGATCCAGTCAGTTAATCGTACAACCGTCGTTAATCGTTTCGAAGAAAGGTATTTACACGTGCAACACGTGTAACGCCGTTTTCCCTCCTTTTCCCCCATTTTACACCCAAATATCAAATTCACGCGACTCTTTCTGTGAAAGTAACCGTTCTGCAGAAAAACTGTTTCTTCTACAAAAAATGAAGATTCGAAACAGACGGAAACAATGGAACGAGGATAAAATACCTGTATTTTAACGATCCACTTACATATGAGCAGCGTGGTATCCAGAGTGGAATTGTTGATGTCCTCGGGACCACCTGCTCGTTTAAATCTATCCAGAGAATGAGACACTGTTCACCCGTACGTCTGGTTCTCTCGACGACGAATTATCCAGATCACTTGTACAGACTTCACCTGTCACGCGGCGCAGCACCGAGCAAAGGGCGAGACGAGGCCCGACAAGCAATAACAAAACGAAAACGTATCGTCGTGTTTCTGACGAAACGGAACGACGTAGGGAAATCTGCCAGGCACAAGATCACCGAATATACGATCGTCGATCGATCGTCGAATTCTCCGAGAAGAAACCGGTATCCACGAAAGAATCTTCCTTTTCCTCTCTTTCTCGTGTTCTTCTCGATCATCCGGCGTTTCCTTCCAGGCTGACACGTTCCCTCTGGCAAGTTGTGGAAAAATCCGTAATACGCGTTTCGGCATAGATCAGCAAATGGAATTCCCGCGGGACACGATCCTTGACCTTGACCAGCGTCTCCTCCCTTGCCTCCACGAACACTGTCGATCTTTCATCGGCAATCCGCTGTTCCTCATCGGCCACCTATCGTTCTCTCTTTACACGGACTTTGTCGTCGCTGTATCACCTTCGATCTTGCTCGATATCCTCCGCGTCGATGTCACAGGACCGATCCTCCGGGATCGATAAGACGAGACCGTATCAAATACGATCACTCGACGACCACGTCTCTATCTCGCGTTTCTTCTGGCAAAATCCAACTCGGATACGATCACTGTCGCGACAAAAATTTACGCACGAGGACGTTGACGTCGTCCCTTGATCCAACGACTCTTCCGCGTCTCATTCCTCGTGTCTCGTCAATTCCGAACTATCTGACGTTCCGGTTGATAACGTTCGCGAGACAAGCGCGCGCGAGAGAGGAAGAGAGCGAGAGAGAGAGAGAGAGAGAGAGAGAGAGACAGTGACGGAACGAGCAATAGACAGAGAGTGATAGAGAGTGATAGAGAGAGGGGGAGGGGGAGGGGGAGAGGGAGATGTGGAGAAGAAAGAGATAGAGAGCGAGAGAGAGAGAGAGAAAGAAGGAGGAAGAAAAAGAGAAAGAGAAAAAGGGAGAGAGAGAGAGAGAGAGAGGAGGGAGGCCTTGTCGATGTAGTACGAACAGGAGAGAGGCCTCGCTCGTCTGGCGCCGGACGAGATGCGACTAATTCCTAAAAGTAGGCGAAGAAGAAACGAACTGGATGGCCTGTGGGCCCTTACTGCGAGGGGTCTTACACGGCACCAACCGACAGCGGCCCCTACTTCCAGTGGCCCTCCTTGCGTACCGTGCGGCGAGAGGGAGAGGTGGGACCGAGGACCCCCCACCACAAACGAATTGCTACCTCCTCCCTCGTGATTCTCCTCCTGTGCGTTGCTGCTCTTCTTCCACCACCTTCGGCCACACCATTTTGTGTATCCTACACCACCGGTGTTAAATCACTGTCCACCGATCCCTCCGCCACCGTTCGTATCGTAACACCGATACGTCGTCGCCTGGTCGGAATACCACTACGCTGGTCGGAAAGAGTTTCCTCGATTTCGGACCAGCCACGATGATTCAACGATACCGACTACGACCAAGTAAGTACTTTGATACGGGCGCCGATAGATCTCGACGTACGATTCTCTTCGACCCTAATCGCTCGAAGGTACGCAACTTTTCTCTTTTTTAACGTAATCGTTCTCTCTCTCTCTCTCTCTCTCTTTGTCTTTTTAATAGAATAATATGCAAAACGGAAGGTAGCAAACGAAAAAAGACAAGTGTTTTTACAGATACGAAAACGTGATTGTTCGTTGGCCCACGAAATGTGTTAAAAACATCAGTTTCTGATACTTTTAGTTATTAGTTGATACATACGTATAAGTACACAAACATACAAAACGTTCGAATTAAATTATACCTGATAATAACTAAAAAATAAAACAACTCTACGCATTTCCCTTCTTCTTTTTTCCCTTCTTTCTTCTAGATACTTACCAGCAATCAGTTTATGGAAACGCGACAAACACATTTGCACAAATATCCGTAGTCAGTGCACTTTCTTATTATCGATGTCGTTATTATTATATAGAAACAGAAGATTAACCGCAAAGTTACGACGCGAATTAGACTCCGCTCCTTTCCTATACATCTGGTGGAAATTAAAATACACGTATAACTGTCGGTCATCTTTTTATTGAAAAAAACATTTTTAATTCTTTAAAATACGTTACACTGAAAATCATACTTGGTCGATGCTTCTTCGACATTCAGTACTTGATTCACTTGATTCAACTTCATTCGCTTCGATTACAATTTTATGCGTGTTATTTAATAATAAACTACCTTATTGTTGTTACGTTCGTGCAACGAATTTAGAAAAGGCGCACGATCTTCGTTTAAACGTTCTAATGGTTAAACGTTAGAATGGTTAAAAAACTAGGCTCCATACAGGACAACAATCTCGTTACGAGATCCAGTATTTCATAATTTAATCGGATACAGTTCTTACACCATATAATTACACACACATATAATTGCAACGAATGTGCGATATGACGAATGTTTTGTTCGAAAAAGATTAAAACAATTACGATTATCGGACACATTATCGATGATTCTAAAGTATCGTTTGCTCGCAAGGAAGTCGAGTTTTCGTTACGAATCCTCCATCGGTGGAGTGACTCGTAATTTGTAAAAATTAGTTTCTTTCAATAAAGCGATTAAATATATAGACAAATCTCTCCATTTAAATCCCGTTTCTTCAACCGCTTCCATCAAATCTATCCAGCAAGTCTCGATAAAACTTTAACGGTCTATTTTCTTCGTGCCTGAACATCGTGCAAATCCGATATATACTTATTGGAACAACAGAAGTGAAACGTCGTTGGTATAAGTTATTGTATGTTGATTCCTACAACATTGTTCCTCCGTTGGCCGTCTGCTGAACGCAAACACCGGTTCAATTATCCCACCATAATTAATATCCTTCGATTCCAATTAAAATCATGAAATCACGAAAGCACTGGCGAGAAATGTTCGTCATACGAACGTCTACGATACGTTCAATCGCTTTTCACCCACGCATCAGAGTATTATCAACGCTTCACGAAAGAGTATCGTCTTCGCGTGTCCCCGTATCCCATTTATCCACCATGGAGTAAGACGCGATACAGTTATTCGAATCAATAGGATATTTAAGATGACATGCCAGAAGCAATTTTCATCGTGATTCATCTAGATTCGGTTATGAACGATTTTCGATGAATCTACCAAAGACAAACTATTCGACGAGTTATCAATGATGCGACATATACACAGTTGAAATATATACACAGTATACGCGTTATATCAAACGAGGAATAAACCGTAATTATTTCTTCCTTTCTAACGTGCGAATGCCGAAGAACAGAACCAGACGCAATTCCAACAGCACTATAACAACAGGATTACGCAGCAAACGCAATAAACTGTATGCTCGAAAATACATATGTACGTATAACTCGTGCAGACCCAACGTCGTCGCTATTCACCTCGCGGTCGATGCGATCGAACGCGGAATAAGTATATATTACGTGGTAAATGTTATCAATGTCGCAGCGTATACGATAAATAGAATACAGAGTGTTTATATGCCGCCGAAATCGAAATAGCCATCCAACCGAATAGAAGCTCTAGGCTTCTTCCTCTTCTAATTAAGGTTTCGTAGTCCCGCCGTTAATTATCGTTATCGAGCCAATGTAAATATCGAAAAAGTCACGATCTATGTAAATTAGTGAACCAGAACTACATATATAGATGGCGTACCTGTTTTATATTCGCGTCCATCGTCGAGCACGCGAATTCACCAACGAGCTAGTCGTGTTTACTGTAGCGCGTCTGTGCTCGAGTTTTGAATTTAACTGGCAGAGACGAGAATTTCGTAATTTTCACCTTCACCAGATACATCGACGATCGAACTTGTACGTACCATTGCCACCGGCGAATGGCTGTACCGTATACGGTACGCCCGAGCTTGAATAATTTTCTCTTCCTTTTTCCTTTCCACAAGTTTCCCTCTTCGTTTTCTGCCTCAAAATTACGAACTCAAAGTTACGCCCACTACGCCAAACGATCTTTTCGTGCATTTCTAACAGCCAATCGACTAGTCGACGATTACGATATTAGTCAACGATACACAGCGTGTACTTGATACTGAAACTTGGCTAAATAGGAGCTTGTTATTCGGATACATGCGAAAATAACCGCGCTGACTCTCTCTGTAGAATCTCCACAAAGTTCATCACAAAACTGTTTATCTCGTATGATTGGTCGTCTGTCGGATTTTCCACGATCATGGGCGTGCAACAGAAACAAAGATACGCATTATGCATGCATGACTGCAGCTCGCGAGAAAGATGGCAAAGGTGTAATTCTTGCACTGTAATCGAGTTATGCACGAGTTATGTTGCGCCTCCAACGCGCTATATTTAGACGAACGGCGATCATTCGTTGCCGTTTAACTGTTTACGTGGATAATGATACGGTTTAATCGTTAAAGTTTAAGGTTTATTCCATTTGATTTCGGTCTTGCTCTCATTTTAACGAACAAACGAAATTTGTAATATCCTCGTCATTCAACATGGAATTGAATCGAGTTTACCATAAAATCGGAAGGAAAAGTTATTAATTAGTTAAAAGGTTAAAGCATTAACCGTGAGATACGATTCGATGTTCATTAGAGAAATATTCGAGAAAATTGGCTCAAAAATGGTGGGAAGGACACGGTTAAACGAAAAAATAATTTTATACCGAACCTTATTCGTTTCTTACGATTTCTTTAATAAAAGAAAAGTGCTGTATCGATCGAAAAAAGTGTATGTTTACATCTTTCCCAGATATAATATCGGATAAAATATCGTTTATGTACATTATGTTTATGTATTAGGCACTTATGTATTATCAGGCATCAGGTATTGGATATCTACACCAAGAACTCGTGTATACTACTACTACTAATCGTTTTCTTTTATTCGGGTATTTGCAAAATTGTTATTCATTATTTGTTGAATTTTTAGCTGGTCTTGGATTCCGGCCAGTCAATTTCAACGAACAACCTTGTAGTCAATGGAAATAACGCGTGGTGAAGTTTCTGAAAAGTTGAAAGAACACGAGCAAAGGAATGTTCATACGCTTTCAGCACATGCCTCGTCATGGCCATTTCTTGCAACCATCCAAAGCGCTATTGCATGCCCGTGTTCGTTGGTAAGATGCGTTCTGTTCGGCCAATATACCATGTATTAATAAGACCAAGCATCTAAAAGATCAGAGATCAAATAATTCTTAATAAATAATTTCGTATCAATTAATAGGCTATATGGGAAATTGTAAATATCTTCTAGAACCATTACTGGAAATATCTATGTTAGATAAAAAATCATGTAACTAATAAACTTGTGACAAATTCATCGGCGATGTAACAAGCAGACACGTTGGAGAAATCGCTTTTCGCAACTTTCGATAATACCGAACATTCGCTCTCAAACGAAGCAAAAATGTAAGTAGTATTGGACCAGGTATGAATTTTTGTCGACGCAAAAAAAGAAAAAAAAAAATAACCCTTCAACGGAAAATCCTTTTACAGTTACCCTACAAATCCGTGACAGTCATGGTCATACCGAACAGATGAAAAACCAAAACTTTCAGAGATTTTAAGAAGGGAAAAAAAAGCAGGTTACCGTTATTGTAACCGTAGTTTGCAAAATACTATAAACGGACCTATCGATTTAGTCATTGACGGAATTCCAGGTGGCGGAAGGTTCTAAGGTCAAACTTCTTTTTTCCTCCTTTAAAGTGGAAACCTAACGTCGAGAATTTGTCTTCGCACTGGCAACGGCATTGACAGTGTTTACCTACATCGCATCTTCCTCCCATCAAAAATTCCTTAATTATCTGGTATTTCTTATATTCACGCGTTTCTTCCTTGCCGAAATTACTAAACACCGCTAATCCAAACTATGCCAATTTCGTATTGAATCGTACGAATAGGTTTCCTATTCACCCTATGGAAGGGAAGAAAAGGCAATAAAGGTATATACGGTATATGTATCACGTCGCTGCGATGTTATTGTCACGTCGTACACGCTGCCACGTGTAATAGGTTCGTGGCGATTTGCATCATAATGGGTAATTGTTGTATAACTTTCGATTAATTAGGCGTCGAAGCTTGGTGGTGCTGGCCGCGGCAGGCATATGGTCGAAGAGGGCTCCGTTTTTCTGTGACGCAAGGACGCGCGACACGGTACGACGAGCGATCGCCGCGTCCCACCGTCGGGGGCCCCTTTCCGTCGATTCCAACGAACCGGGCCCCACTTTTGCCCCAGTCGGTTACACTTTCGTTACTGCGACTAGTGGTACCACTCGACCGCGTTCCTCCTCCGCGAAGATCGCTAACCAGATCGACCTAATTGTTTCCAAGTTTATTTTAAAAGTATGCGAACCGTGAGAGTCTTCTCGGTCACTCGCGGGGAATTACCAACTGTCTCGCTTCGTCGAGCATCGTTCCGTTCCTCGATCATCATTCTTGCCGGAAATGGAAAGAAAGTTTCGGAAATATCGCTGATACAGCTACAGATCTATATACAGCCATATACAGCCATATAGAACCAGTAAAGATACAACAGACATTTTTCGATCGTGTGGAAATCTGACCTAGTCGTTTCTATCTGGATTCTTCGAACAAAACGTGTACGTAGTTGGTGCGTATTAATAGGAAAACGAAATCCTGTTTAATTTAGCTAAATTTCTCTCTTCTTATTATCTGTTCCAAGTATAATGCAGCGGATAAAGAAATTACATCCAAGATACTCTCTTCCCCAACCATCTACTCGAACGTTAAAATTGTTTCAAACGGAGGCTTAAACGAGGATCACTCGTGATTCTTCGTAAAAGTCAGCAAAACGGCAGCACAAAACCTTCTTTATTGGCAATAAACAAGGCAATCGGCAAGTCCTAAATGTTCGAACGGAATTCACAGGGTTGTTTGCAGAACCTCAATCAACCGTAACCTTTCGAGCTTACAAAGAGAAAAACACTGTAAATGTCACCATATCGCGTGCTCTTCCAAAGTCAAAAGCTGTCAAAATATTTAGGCATCCCCTGCCTAGAAATATCTACAACCTAGAAATATCTATATCGATTTTCTATCATATAATCATATATAAATGTATATAATCGAATATTTTTAAGATTGACTACAGCTCGGGACTATAACTACAAAGGTAGTAATAATACTTAAATAATAAGTAAATTCTCTATCTATTTTCAGCGTAGAGTAACAAGGTTGTAATAACAGTAAATATCCAAATAATTGGACTTTGTGATAAATGTTATATAAAGATATTTCTAATTATTTCTAATTAATACCTTACATCGCTTTACAGATAAGGCAACGTGAAACAAGGCAGAGATATTTGTTAATCTACGATATTGGTTTATTAATTCGAGATTACGTTATCGTGCAATTAATTATTATCGAATACCTAATTCTAATTCATACACGTACATTATACTGCAATTTGTCAGAAAGAATCGAATACCCTTTATACATATATATATTCAACTATATAGTTGAAAAGACTGAAAAGCTATGTTCGTATAATTCATAGTATAATTAATCTTTCTTTTATCGAATAACAAATATAGAATAAAGTCAAATTAGTCGAATATTTATAATCAATTTTCATCGTTACTCGTTTCATCGTCCAATCTCTTTATTTCCATCGATATAAGCCACTTATTTTGTTCGAAAGCATAGAACAGAATATTCGCATTTAACACAATTATTTCAATTCCTTAATCTTGCTCCGTTAAATAATCTCGTTTTATTGAAAAAGTCACATTCGAAATTGAAATGACCAAAGTACTCGTTCGATACTTGCTCGTGCCGATGACACGATGAATTGCATGTATTATCCTGGAATTCATTTAGGCACAAGGTGTCGGCCAAAGACACGTGGACCGTAAGGACGAAGCACGACCAGGAACGTGGCAACGCGAACAAGACACGTGTGTCACAGACGGTGAGAGTATTTGTTACGAATTGTTGAAAATTTACAATGGTCACGTGTCGAAAATACGACACGCGTGACGACTAGTTTAAATACTTACGTTCTATACCTCGGGTCCTTGGAAAAAATTGCCCAAATATCCTTCTCTCCACGTGTTACAAAGTTCTAACGCGATTCCTTCTGTTTTCTCAATGTGGCTTCAATGATAATTTACAACCGTCATTTTCACGTTATCTCCCCCTCCGTGTTTAACTAAAAGTGCAGAAATAGTTATCGTATATTATTTTCTCGTATCATTACATAAAACTTACACCTAAACATTACCTAAACATTAAAACCTAAACATTAAAATTACATTAAAATTCGAGGGAAATGTTGAACAGTTGAAAACCACGCACACCCCCTGATAAAGTAACAAAACTTCTTTCTCCAATAATTTATAAACGTTACGGCTAAATATTCTTTCGAGCGATCTCGATCGAATTGCAACGAGTAAGTGATTTTGCGCTTACCGCCGCATAACAAGGGAAACCGGGATTTCTCTGCATTAATAATAACGTAAGCGTAAGCCATAAGACAAAGAATAAGGCAGAAAAACCAACGAAGGATAGATAAGTTGTCCTCGTGTCATTGCTCGTGCAACGCAGCAAGGTTCTCCCAAGGAGACGATTAAATAAACCGAGGCGGCTCGCATAGTCGACGAAGCGATTAGACAACGATTCACACGCGCCTCGAGGTACAGCTAATAAAACTCGCTGAGGTCAAGCAAATTACTCGTCAAAAGCGTTTCCTTGATTTGCCAATTACGTATCTTGCGTCCGTTCCGCCCTTTTAACGATCATTTGATTTTCATTAATAAACGTGGTTGAAACGAATCGTTGAAGAAGCAATTACGTATATCGTTGGCAACAGAGTGATTCAATTTGAAAATCTCGTTTTCTTTCGTCGCATTCGTCTCGTTTTGAAGGGAAAATATACTCTCCACGAACGAAACACTTTCCCACTAGTTTCGTTTACACATTTATTAATTAATTTAATCGAACTATCTGTCGCGTTATCACATTTCTACCACTCGAAAGTTAAATACTCGTACACATACACGCTGTGTGTTACACATTAACTGAAATATTTGTACATATACATTATGACAAATAATGCAATTAAATTATAACGATGTGTGCACAATGTCGGCTAATGTGAACAAAGATGGAAATATTATAATTTACGTATCATTTACGTATCATTTACGCGAATATTACGAAGGAAGAAATAGAAAGAAATAGAAAGAAATAGGAGAAATAACATTTTATTGTACGGTATTTAAATTATTTATTACCTAAGAGTTATTAATATATTTATTACGCTTTGTAATTTAATTACAGTCCTTTTTATTCAATACATAATAATAAAACTGAATTATCTACAACGTTGATTCGAGTTATATGTATATGCTAGTGGACCACGATATAATACTGTTTTCTATAACGTGCAACATATTTATTCGGTCGTTTCACTGCTTTGTTAATTTTATTGTATAAAATTCAAATAGCATAATTCGAGACAGAAAGAAAATTTTACTTTCCTATACTAGTAGACTATCCTAGTAGGTCGAAATCTGATCTAATTTTCGAAAAGTAAGGAACAACGAGTATTCTTGTACGAAGCAGTAGACTACACGGAAGTTTTCCAAAAGGGAAAAGACTACCTGCGAAACGTACCGAGGCTTCCTTATTGTCGGTACAACGAACCCGAAAGGATCTTCTTCCGAAAAGAAGAGGATCTTCTTCCGTAGGCGGAAAAGTAGGGAGAAGAAAAGGGCCGTGAATAATCGGTCATTTCCGACGACAGTACGCTTCTACACGGTTAAGTAGTATGAGTCTAAATATTGCGAGGCGTGATTTCTTACGGTCGGTCGGTCGATTACCTGCCTGCCTGCCTGCCTGCCCACCCGGCTGCTTGCCTGGCTGCTTGCCTACCTTGCCCGCCGAGTTTTCCCATCTCCATGCTTCCCAACCAAAAATATTTTGCCACGCGAGATTTGATATGCTTGTTACAGCGAATCGCTCTTCTAAAAGTCAAAAACAGTCCCTCAATGTGGCATAGCGATCCCGATACTCTTGAAATTGGTTTACTCTTTCTTCTAAATAGAATCGGCAATTGGCAAAAACTGTTGCTGTCTGAAAATTGCTTTCCATATTGCGTAAGAAAAATTACCTATAATATCCTAACGGATAACAGACACTTATTAGTTGATAATACGTCAAAAACGTTCATTCGAACAAAAGACAAGAAGAACATTTTTGTATCGTTTTATTCGTTGAAATTCGTAATACCGCGACTCTGTCGTTTTACAATTTGTTAAAATATTCGTTCAAAAGATCTTTTACAATTACTCGTTCTTATCTTTACCTATTTTCTTTTCAAACCAAAAAGGCAACAATGAAAAACAAGTCGGAGAATTTGAAATACTATTCCTCTTATATATTCCTTTATGACAAATAGATTCAGTTTCGCTTCTGCGAAATTCACGCGCGAATGGTATTCGCAAGAAAGATATTTCCAACGTCGATAATTAACAAGAGAAAGTTATTAAAATTTCAAACTGATTGTCTTTAAAATCTATACTCTTCGTCCACCGATAATATTATGCAAATTTAACTTTCTTCTACACATTATTAACGACTATTAGATATATTTAAGGACACGAAAGAGTCTCGATCCAAACGTTACATCAAACTCTATCGACTCTGTTTAATCGCGGAACCGCTAATGTTTACGGATCGCACGATAATAACCTCGCCAGACGTAATAGACACGCAGCCTGAACTGAACACGCTATGAGAATACTGCAAGGATAGAGATCCCCAAGTAAACGTCACTCAAACCGAAGTAGTAGTCTACCGCTAGTTTAGCGAACGGAGATTAAAATTTGTTAGCTTCTCGATCGTTCTCCTAGCAAAAGCTGGATCGGCTCTGACAGCACTTTGGAAACCTTCGGTAAAGAGAAAAATACATGTCTATACATAACTGAAAAGTAAAAATGAAAATGTTCCATTTTATACAAACGATGCCAAAAATAAAAGCCTTTTGTTTAAATGAATGGACTCGACGTGTTTCTCTATTTCCAGTCAAGATCGATTTGATCGAGGAACAAAGTTCATGGCCACGTTCCCAACAAGAAGCCGTAAATAATAATTTAACAGGTTTCAATGACACTGAAATTGTACGGCGATTGTTGGTAGGCACGGCACGACGGTTTTGCTTTTCGACAACTTAAAATTTGGACGACGGTCCTTCCGCAAATACGCCTGAAAATTTACGGTGGTTTTGCGAAAGAGCGAGATGAAAGAAGGAACGGTTTGTGGCACCCGATGTGGCCACCGAAAACCATTTCGCTCTGCCATTATTGCTGCACCTGAGTAGATGAATCTCGAGACCTTGACCAAGAAGGGATGTGCTACTTGTAACGATTGTAGTAAAAAATAGTAAATGACGTTGTTCGGAGATTTGACAGTTTACCGTGGCAGGCATCGCAATTTTACGTCTGACGTTTTTATTTATCGATTCTCACAAGTTCGATAAAGTGATTTATCCAGAGGCTACAGAAACCAGGAGCTAGATCTATACGTAACTTGCAGCATCGTTTTAAACATGAAAAGTTGTTTGTTTCTCTGACGACGTAATATTCAATAAAATATTCAATAAACCAAAATCTTTCCTCCTTACCGTATATTGAAATTTATCTCTATCAGCGTAGTAATCAGCGTAGTAATCAGCGTAGTAATCAGCGTAGTAAACAGCGTAGTAAACAGCGTAGTAATCAACGCTGTAACCAGCGCTTTGATCAGCGTAGGCTGGTAATTCGCGCGATAGTTATGCCTCTTTCATGGGTAGTCACCGCCATAGTTGCCACCGCCAATTCCAAAACTGTACAAAATCAGGAAGATCGTATCTCGCTGCCTGCGTCAAACGGCGCGACACCCGTGTACTAAAATCTTACCGTAGTAAATCGGCCAAAAACAACCTGTGGGCCTAGATGTGGCCACCGAACATCCTTTTTTTGTGTTTTACAACACTCGGAAAACCGTACACCTAGCCAATTCAATGTTGAACGGCGTCTACTACAACGGCGAAGAATCCGGTGGCCCGATGCTGTAAATTTTGCAAATCGCAACATCCTTACCTTCGTTGCTGTTAACTGTTGGGAAATTTTATTGTTCGCCGTTCTGCAAGGTCAAGAGATATCGCACGATACCTCCTTCGAAGGAATCGAGCTACCGAAACGAAACGAACAATCAAATTATTCTACCTACCATCGATTAATTAATCCTTGTACGAACGATCAGAAAATTTTATGCTTATCCAGCAAGTGTACAAGTGTCAATATACAAGTTTCAATCGCTTTAATACTTTACATTTTTCCATAACTTTCAATGTAAAATTATCTATAGATACAAAGTAATTCGCTTTGTATCCTCGCTAGAAAATTGAAAAGTTGCTAAAATAAATATGCAAATGGATAGCCGATTGGATCTGTATTGGGGTTAATGATCGCCGATAACGTAAATTTCTATGAATATTTCATGGAAAGATTAGGTAGAGGGAGGGGGCCGCGTAATTTTCTAAATAATTATTTATTAATTAGATGAATTGCGTAGCTTGATTCGTTTACTTACTCGATAATGATAGAAAAATTCGTTCCTTCTACCAATGAACCCTGACGCACCAACTTCCACGTAGATAATACCAACATCGGTATTTATAGGAAAGTTTTCTTAATCTTAATCTTAATCTTAATCTTAATCTTAATGTATTTTTCATCCGTTTATATACCTATAAACAATTTTGTCATAAATTGCAAACGTCTAAGATTCTATACCTTCTTTGCTTTCTACGCGTCGATGCAGTGGAAATAATAACGCTGTAAATGTGTAATTCCGTTTTTACCACAGTCTGTAGTCCGCAGTCCGAGAATTAAATTGGCGTTACTATTAATTTTGACAAAACGTAAAGAATTACATTTAATAGCAAATTAAAATTTTCACTTCTATCAACTGCGATAAAGTATAAACACTACGTACGAATTTTCTTTTCAAAAATACGGGTTAGTCTGAAACAACGTTTAATTCCATTGAATCTAGTTTAAAAGTAATTAATCGAAATATTTTATTCGATAAATAATTCAGTACTTCTCAGGTACTTCTCCTACTTCTTCTCGTCACGATCAACGATGCATACAAATATTTAACCAAGCCGAAATCAGTCGGAATACAAATTCGCGCAAAAGAAAAACCTATAGGATAAAAAGAGATTCGAAAGAACGAGGCAATTCGCAAACACACGGCGCGGTCGGAGACGCGTGCATTTGTTCGTAGGAAGTCGGTAGCCGATTACCAGACGTCCGCTAATTGGAAAAAGGTGGCTGGATGATGTCTCGATCGGCCTTGCCAAGGACTTGGCTGGCCATTCTCCGATTAAACGGCCGGTAGCACGCGTACGAGCTTCAACGTACGTGTGCTTGCAGAGACAGATACACGCAATTTGCAACGTACGTTTACCTATACACGTAATCGAACTTGCCTGCAGGTAACACATACAGTTAACAAATAGCCCGTGCATACACGTAAACGCGATAGACGCAATAAGGAACACGCGAATTCGCCGTTCACGCACACACGTATGCGTTTACCTACGTACACATAATGGGAACACGAAAACTCGCTTACATGCTTATACGGCTAACGCATAATACACATATACCCATACGTAGACGTAATTGGAACGCTCGAGTTTTCTTGTACGTATACATATACGTATACGTATACATATACATATACGTATATGTGGGAAAGAATCGTAAAGTCGTGATGAGCACCAAGTGAAATTTCTTGGTGGTATACTGGAGCATGGAGGATCCTACCCCTACCATACACATTGGCCGATGACTAGAGATAGGCGTTAAGTGTAACGCAGACGCGGACACACACGTGGCAGGCATACGTGCTGGTGCACAGGTGTACAAGGCAAGAAGCCTGTAGCCTGTAGCCTGGGTGGCGCGTGCACACATAGGCTGTCGATGCGGATGTTTTACACTAGCTCACGAGGAAACTTACTCGCGTTGCCGTTACACGCTCGTGGTCGCTAAGCCTGTGCAGCCGTTACATAAATATGCGCAAGCCGTATTACTTCCTTTTTTAACAATCCGTTTCGTAATTGTTTATCGCGCCGAGACGAACCGCTGCGCCGCTCTGATCGCCGGTGAACGGCCAACTCGTTGTTTCGAGGCTGACGCCCCGTAATGCACGATTCAAACGTGCACTTACTCTGAATAACAGCGTTTCTCCAATACAAAACCATTTTCTACCTATTTAAGCTTATTTAAGTAATTTTACGTATTTAATAGTTCGCCGTATTTATTTCTGTCTTCCAAGTCAATATTTGTAGACTGAGTTCATTTAGCAACGTTCCACGGTTATGAAACCAGCCAAAAATGTTGAATCGCTCGATTGTACAGTCGCTAGTCTAACGAAAGTAGTTGAATACGGATAGACGAACAATTGCCAAGCTGAAATCATTTTTCTCGAGTATCGCAACAACGGTAAACAATTTTTCACGATACTACCAAAGAATTGCAAAATCACAAACATCCTCCATCGTCGGTGATCTTGAAACGAAAGAAATTCTACACTTTCACCGCCTAACGCGTCCAAGCAACCTCGACTGTTCTTCTTCGCTCTGCACCAATATCGGCAATCGATCCGCCACAATTTCGACAAACACGTCGCATTCCGCGTTATCGACCATATCATCGTCATCCACCATACCACTATATACCCATATACATACTACATAAATATCGTTTATATAGTATATCGTTTTTGTATTAGGTACAACTCTTTAACAATGCCTCCAATGACACACGTTTCTACGATATTCTTTTCCTATCTTGACCAATGAGACATGGCGACAACGTTCGATCGAAAAGAAGCTAGCGCACAGTTGTACGATATGATACAAATAAAACGTTGAAAAAGCTCATAATATTATCCATTATGGTGGAATAAGTCAAATATTCGTACGACTTCTCATCGGTGGATTGCGCGTACAAATATAGTATATCCAGGTAACGTATAAATGTCGTATTAGGTATTAGGTGATTAAACCAATACCCAAGTAATTTATATGTATTTATAAGTATTATAATAATTTCTAAACATTATAACGTTATAATATCTGGCAAATGCATAAATCCGAAGGAAGGCGGAATATTTGAATTATATTACCGAGAATAATCCGCTGAAGAACAGTAAGAGAAATATCAGTTCAAGTAAAAGTAAGCTATTCCATCATTAGTCGTCACTAGGCTCAAATAAGATGAGTAAAGAAAATGAACCAACCAATGCCTTCCGCATTGGTTATGCGACATATTTACAGAAAGTTTGACGGATAGAGATAGCTACCAACATTATTTTAAACGCTACTTAAAATTTAACAACAAACAAACCGTACATGCGATTCAAAAGAAAGAAAGAAAGAAAGAAAGAAAGAAAATTCGAAAGAGAAAATGGCGATTGTTTGAAAAATTCGAGGAAGAAAAAGGTCTCCTACGATCCGAGACGATGCGTGTGAAATTAACAGAGGAGAAGCCGGCGATCGTCAAATCCAGTTAGGTAAAATCGCACATTTCGTTCATTAATCGCACATATGAAAATAATGACTGTACCAGAGTGTAGTAGAAAACTGAAACAAGACATCGCACATGATCATGTTTCTGTGAAAGAAAGCGAAGAAATTTGTTTAACGATATAGCATATTAACAACTAGCTTTTATACGTAATACGTATCAAACGCGTTACAAAATAATAGAGCTTCGTGTATTCGAAATCCCGAATTGTTCGAATACGTCTAATGTTTGAACGTTCTATTATCTATTATCCGAATGCCGAATACGTATTATTCTGTTATCCGGAGCAGAATCCCTACCGATAATAGATACTTTCTTTCTGTTAGAAACATTATTACTACATACGTGTATCAAAGCATAAACAGCTAACGAAAATGATGAGAAGACACGTTGTCACGTGAAACTTTTATGCTATTTAACGCTACGTACGCTCGCTACGTATCTATTATTTTTCTTCACGCGATAGGAGCTGCTGTCCGGATATCAATGAATCGAAGCAGCAAAGAACGGTAAAATTAACCGCCAGAGAGAGATATCACGTTCACGGAATTCGAAGGGACGAATTGGAAGTTCACGCGAGCCTATGTCGCGTCGTGGCTCCCAGTTGTTTTACGTTGTGGAAGTCACGCGGCCCTCGAGGCCCCAAAAAAAATGAGGACATTCTGTCAAGTGTGTATGGGGAAAGGGGGGGGGGACGGTCCCCTGTACGACTAAACCAGGTTCCGGATTTGGGTATGCAGAATCAACGAGAGAGGGAGAAATTTGGGCAACGGAACTCCGGTGTCATCCGAATTCTGCGTTAAGCGTAGCTAGGTAAAGGTTGCTCGCTGTCTATTGTCGTGGCATCGCGAAGGAAATGTGACCCGGTTCGATTCGTCGGACGAACGAAAAGAAAGAAAAAAGAAGCGTAGAAAGGAATCGATGGCTAGGTTGTGTTGGTTCTGGTATGCGCGGTTGGTCGGCACGATCGTAAAAATAAGCCCGATCTCATAAAAATAACAGATCGCGGCTTCTCGTAAAATCTTTTTATCAAGAACCGGCAAAAAATGTCCTAAATTCCAAGATAAAAGAAGGAAACTACCAGGAGGCCATTCTTCATTAATTATAATCCTAACTGGAAGTGGAACGACTCGTTCGAAGGAGAATTAACAATTGACGAGAATCGAGAGTTTTCCATTATGAAGAGTATATAATAGACGGCGATAGATTCTTCGAAATATAGTTACGAACCATTTAAACGTACGTACGTATCATCGAATACATGGCCATTGTGTTCGTTGTGTATAATCGTAAATTGCGTACAACGATCGTATTATAAGAGACGTTAGGCTTAGGGTTACGCTGTATATGACAAAAGCTAACTAATTAAGCGAAGCAAGGAATAGCGACAAAAAGATATTTTAAAATATTCTTTAAGCTTCCTCTCTCGATCACGGTGTTCAACAATGGAACTCGATAGCGTAAATGAACTAAAAGAGGAAGAAGAATTGTAAATAATTAATTGTAAAATGTTTCCTCGTTAACGCGACGTTATCCCGTAAGGAATTACTACTACTACTACTACTACTACTACTACTACTACTACTACTACTACTACTAAACTAACTAATTTTAACCACAATAATTACCAAATAGCCTGAAAACTCAGAGTTATCTAAATTAGAAAAAAGAACATGTCTCATCGGGTTATGAATGAACGGGTTATTCGTAATTTTTTATAATTATTCTATAATTTAATATAATTATCCTATCTGAAATCGACTTTCATCGAAATTTAGTTTTTCTAACTGCACCTCTGCTTCGCTAAATCGACCATATATAATCGACGATATGTTAGGTTGTCCGAAAAGTGTCTTTCTTTCGCAAACGTGTTTCTTATTTACAACAGTAACGGTGCCTTCATACAAACCAGGCGAAACCAAGTCTGTGAAACGTCGCGGTGTTTATCTCCACGTAACAAAATGGATCGCACGTAATACGACAAAATAATATAAAAGAAAAAACGTTTTGCGTCTATCGTATAATAGACGGAAAACATCATAAAACGAAAGAAACTTTTCCGACAACCTAATACATATGTATATTTGGCGACTCCACGGTCGAATCGATCGCAGCGCAAAGTCAAATCTGGTCGAAGAGGTATGAAAAAGTTAGAGAACGAAGAAGAAGCAGGAAACAACGGAGGAGGGGGGATCAGATTGTTTCCATTTTGTTTGGCATCGGAAACCAAGAGTGGGTCGAGGCGTTCAAAGTTGTAACGGCGATAACGAACTGTTCGCGATCTTAACGCGGCTGGTTCGGTTTCCTCTTCCGTCCTGTTGCTTACTTTACTGCCTCCTTCCAAACGCGGCGACTCTCGTCTCGGATTCGTGACGATGCGATGGTAAAAAGTCGAGCGGATCGACCACCTCTTTCCGCTTTTGCCGCTCTCCGCCACCGACAGGACCCCAGCCTTGCTCTTCCAGTTTTGTCCTGTTTACCAAGTGGGACAATCGAGATGGAGAGTAAAACGCGGGAGTACGTAGACGCGGCGGATTACACGAGGCTACGTTCCTGCAGACACAGTTGCGCGGATTCGTGTTTTTCGCGCTAATTTCGCTCCATCTGAATTCGAATTTCAAGAGAAAGAACGAAGAACGTTACGAGATCGATATTATCATCGGTAGTAAAAAAGTTTGAATTTTTAATATCTTTGTATTACGTGTAACTTTAATCAGGCATTCGATAAAAGTCGAATAGTCGTTCTATCGTCTTACCAACTTATAAGGTTACGAATGCAGCGATTGTCATATTTGTCAACGTAGACAAAGGCCCTCTAAAGGGGAAAAGCACTCTCGGCATCGCTATTACATATTCTACAAGACTGAAAAATTACAAGACAACAAGACTGAATTATTCGTTTGATAGTCGTTCGATGGCTTATACGATAATGAATATATACAGTTATACGATATGATTGAAAGATCAATTTGTCGTTTATACAATTTCAGATACACGATTTATACAAAGTAGCAAAGATTTATCGACAGTAGGAGGTGTGCGAAGACTTTTAAGCGCAAGTGCTCAAAGTGCGAAAATGAAAAAACAGCGAGACTGATTTTACCGGTTATGCATGTCCTTATAGAAACGAATAACGATACATATTCTGATTGTGAAACGTTTACCGTAAAATTACTGCCCTGGTTGCTCGATACGAAGTTACTTTCGGTTCACGGTAGTGCAGGTTCCGATGAAAAATTCAAGAAGCTCGGCATCGACAGTACGATCAGGTCCGCGAGTAAATCTTCCAAGGACGACATACACAAACACGTTCCGAGAGACGGAAACGCGGTGTGTACGGGCATTAAGGTATAGCGACAATGGCGCGGCACGGCATAGCACAACAGTGTATATAGCAGCATAGTACCTATAACATAGGTAAGTGTGTTTGTGGGTCAGTGGCACGAGAGCTGGTCGCTGCCACCGCCACCGCCAGCGCCACCGCCACCGCCAGCGTCACCGCCACCGCCACCGCCACCGCCACCGCCGCACCATCACAATCACAATCAGCCGGCACCGCCGCCTCGCAAAATCCTATTGTACCTACATTATACAGATCGTGAAGCGCCATTGTTCTTGAACTTGCACGCTCACGCACCGGCGACCTACGCACCGCCACGCGTCCACCGACCGCGATGTACGTTTTATACTACTTATACCTATACTCACAGACGCGACAGCTGCACGGAGAAAACCGCAGCGATCCTTCATAAGGTGAAATTGGCCCTATTACAACTTCTGCAACCGCCCTCTTTTTCTCTTTTTTTTTTGTCGTACTCGTGATCGATCGCTACCAATCCTGACCAATGATTTACGCTGCGCCCTTACGCTTCTACGATCTTACATATTTTAGCTGATTCGTCGCGATCCCAGGCTCTACTAAACTAAACTAAGCTAAACCAGACTAGACTAAATTAAACTAAACTAAACTAAGCTAAACCAGACTAGACTAAATTAAACTAAACTAAACTAAACTAAACTAAACTAAACTAAACTAAACTAAACTAAACTAAACTAAACTAAACTAAACTAAACTAAACTAAACTAAACTAAACTAAACTAAACTGAACTAAACTAAACTAAACGTTACTAAATTCAAGTATCGATGAAATTTTAGATTTACCGAATGAATATCGTTCCCTAACAAGAAAGGCTGGGGTTACAAGTTATAACGATACGATAACTTTGCGATATCAGCCTTTCACAAGCTAAATAGATCGACTTAAGGCTTTGACTTATTTTCCCATCCAATCGTATTTTTCGATGGTTACCAAATTTGTTAAGCTCGAAGAACGAAACGAGACGATTATTCTTGACGCGTGAGATTGACTTTGTAGAGACATAGTCGACTCTTTCCCACAGATTTTGCAAAAATATTAAATATCTTTTTGTCTGCTAAGAGGAGAGCGTGGTCGAGCCGAATTAACAACCTAAGCAAAAATCAAATAGCACCGAGAGAGGACAATTTCGAAATTAATTTAATCGATTAATTAATTAACGTATAACGCCAATGTCGCGATATCGGAAAAATAAATGGAGGATTGAAAAAAGAAGCGACGATTCGAAAAGGTACGAACCAACACCAACGATCGTGACCAATCGGCCAGGTCGTGGTGGCCAATTCCTCGGTAGCGTAGGCAAGTAGGTATCCTCGAGGTTCCCAGCAACTGTAGAACGCGGTTTTTCTACGTGGCTGAAATTTTTGCTTCGATTTTACATAACATCGTTCCCGTGGCCGCCGCGCGTTGCGCCATGGCCCTGCGTAAAATACTCTCGCTCTGTGACCGTACCGTTTTTATTTATTCACCTGCCTATGCTACATTTACAGTGGTTACAAAAAGTATTTCTACGTCGCTGCGTTTATTATCGTACTTGTATTATTAATCGATCGGACTCTGCTATAATAAATTTCAATTTTTTCTTTCAATTTTTCAAATTTATAACAAATACCGCGGACGTACGCAAATATAACATACACGGAACATAATAAAAAACGCTTCCAAGTTTTCTAAAAGTGAACATTGTCTAACAATCTATCTAATAATCTATCGCTTGTCAATTCGCTAATGTTATTAGCTAATAAATAGATAAAATATATATTTTACTCTCATTTTACTTGAATAAACCCCAATTGTATCGGTGGAAAATTTCATACTTTTCTAGGAAACGTAAGTTTCTTTAGGGAAACTCAGGTTGAAACGTAAAGTTTCAATCGGATGAAAATGAAAATGATAAAGCGATCGTCACGACTAGGTATCCTTTGCATTTAGCAGTCATTAACGAAACATCACAATGTAATATAAATAAGGAATAAAAAATATAATAAACGAATAAATTTACAGGACGAAATAGAACAGCATATAAAATGAATTATCTTTATTTTTATGCTGTCTTTATTATCTTTATTTTTATCTTTATTTTATGAATTATTGCTATTTCCAATAGATGATATGCATACAAAAAGATGAATACAAATAGAGAGAGAGAGAGAGAGAGAGAGAGAGAGAGATACAAAAAGAGAGAAAGAGAGAGACAGAGAGAAAGTAATATCCTTCATTTTCTAACAAAAAATTATATAATACATCACGGAGAATTTAAGAAATTGAATCTTTATAGAAATAAAAAAAGAATCGCTAACTCTTTGCTTTGTGCATTTGCAAGTAACAGGAAAATCCTTTCTACGTAGGTATTCGTCATTTGTATCGGACGTTACTCTGATATCGCAGGAGTCTAGTTAAAGTAATTTCAACGTGCCTAAAGTAATGCAAAATAGGATGTGTCGTTTATTAGAATTCTATATACTTGCTTTGTCTACTACTATACTTTGTCTACTACTATAGCGGTATACTAGATTTGTCATCTAAAATATTATCGAATGAAAAATATTGTCAAAATGACCTTGGTACTTGAAGGATTAAACGTTCGCAATATCTGAAGTCGGTTTCGGTGTTGTATTTTATCGTAGTTCTCCATCAAGCTGAACGGGACGGAAAACTTTCTAAAAATTATTTATACGCGATATTTCATTATGCCAGAAAATGCTATTGGGAAACGTGTATATCCGACTAGAAGAAGAATTCCATATATAAATATTCCGAAATATAACTATATCAGTTGTTATATAGTTACATATAGTTAATCAGTAACGAATAATAAAGAACTAATACGAGCCTACTAACTAATATACGAGTTTATCGCTTTCTCGTGTACTGGAATTGTACGAAGGCTAGATATTTCGAAGATTGATAACAGTGAGGTGCTGTTATTTTCCAAATCTTAAGACAGTCGGCCGCCTGTTTACTGTAGATATAACAAATGTCGCGTTTTAAATTAAACGATAATTTAGTTAATTAATCCACTATATTTTACTATATCTACTTGATACAGTAAAATTTCACACTGATATAAAACATATAATTGACATTAAAAATACAATTGACATTATGCAGGTATTATAATAAGATTATAAAAATATTATAATAAGATATACAATTTAACGATATTTACCTTTAATATAAGACGGAATTATATTCTATAATTCAAATTCAGTTTCACGGAATCTATATTTGATACGGTAATATAATACTGAATGTATGAACGAGATGCAAAATTGGCTAATATCTAAATACGTATCATGTACGCATATCGCGACGAAAACCTATACTATAATCGGTATAATTAATCGGTAAATTGTTATACAAGCCAATACAGATATTGAATTTACGTGGTGGGCAGGTGGAATGGAGGAGGGATGGAGGATTATGCAGCGGGTATTTTTGCTGCACCATTAAAAAACGTTAAGAAACACGATAAGAACCACTGGAACAAATTTTGTACTACTCTGTCAAGATCTGCGTCGTTTTGTAAGCAACAATTTTATTAGGAAATCCGCAGAGGATAAAGATAAACGTAGGCGTAAGGCACGCGCTCGTTTTGGGGCGAAGTACAACATTGCTGGACGAGGTAGCCGTTCACGAAACGTATGGAAAGATGTTTCATAACAATTGGACTGTTGGCCGGCGGAGAGTCATGGCACAGTACATTCGTGAGTTCATTGCACCGGCTAGGCTGTTGTTGCAACATTTTATAATTACGCCGTAGCTACGCCAGCGTTACCGTTCTGCGAGTAAGTACCTGGCAAAAATAGACGATACCATTGGGGGACATTCGACACACTGTGCTGCCGAGAATTGGCCAATCGTCGATCTGCGCAAACACGATCATTTTTCTCGCTGCGAACCGATGCGAAACGACTCGCAACTTGCAACGTGCCGCACTGCAAGGACTTGCACATTTATCAAGGGCGTTCTACGTGATTCTCTTCTATCGTGATGATAAAGATGCTACGATATCAGTTTCAATGTTTCAATGTTTCAATGTTTCAATGTTTCAATGTCGATTGAAAATCGTGTTTTCTCGCGAAAGAAGAAGAAGAAACGATCGTACTAGGAAACAGGTAAACGAGACAGCGCGTGTTGTCTTGTTGGTCGATTTCAATGAAGAACGATTATATAGATTATATAGATTCGGGTAAAGCGTTAGGGAACCAGTTTGCCAACCAGGAGTCAATATACGAGAGAAGACTTGAGAATCGATAAACGACTTTCGCCATCGTCGTGGATACCAGCTCATCGTACGAGTTTCTAAGAGTGTTCGAATACCTTGGCAAGCCATCGGTATCCTACCAACAACTACCAATTAAGAGTTCAAATCCGAGACGTTGACCCCGATCATAACATGTACCATGTATTTTATTGCCTTTCCATCTATACAAAATACTATCTTCGATATCTGGTACCCATAGAGGAGACATCCTCGTCAACATAGATCTCATTAACGAGGTCTATTGTCCGTAGCGGTACGGCGCATTCGTAAGGAGTACAGCAACATCTGACATTACGGCTGGATGAACCTGCGCGCATTAATTCACGAAGCGTCAGAGAAAGGGCGAGAAGTGAGAGGGCAAGAGAAAGAGAGAGGTTTTTCGTACGGGTTGCGCCACGATTATACAGTTAAACGTTAGGCTAACGGTCGTGCTTAGAATTTCGGGCATTTCGAGACGGCGAATAGACACGCACGCGTCACACTCAAGACTTTTACACCTTGACATTCGGCCGACTCATAGAGAAAATTGTGTCAAACTCGCACCACTCGTCACTTCCTCGACCTAAATCCAACGACGGCCGATTAGTAAGCTCCGAACGAAGCGAGAAATGAAAAGTTGATAGCGGTTATTGTACACGAAACGATTGAGTCATGAATTCCAAAACAGCGCAAGTCCACTTTTCACGCTACATACGTGCGTACATACGTATGTGCGTGTACGAAGGTTACAGGCCAAGAACGCATAAAGCGGATTTTTGTACTTTTTACAGGCAATTTTTAAATTTAACACGTTGTCGAAATGCAATCCAATGTTAGGAAGATTGCCTTTTTACTTACTTTCTCAGTCAAACATATGTTTTTTTATCCTTTCCAAAATCTTCATCATATTTCTAGCGATAATATTAAAATTCGTTTCAGCCCGATGGTCTAGAAATTGAAATTGGTTTTACATAGATTACAAACGTAAATCATTACGGAAGCACACTCAACTCGAACACGCAAATATGTAAAACTACAATAGCATACTTTACGAATTTGTTGTAACTAGGTATGTAAATATTTGCGATAAATCAGTCGCAACTTGTACAGTTATATTATCACATATGCCGAATATTATTATTTCCCGATCCGTATCAAACGTAATCGCGAGAATTGCATCTTATTACAGCGCCAACGAAGCTTCGTACAACTCGCGTAACATATTCATAAAGGTTTCCTATAAATGGTATAGGCGTTGAAACCTATCTAAAAAAGAAAAAAGACCGAGAAACCTTTCCCTCGATTACAGTTATCATTTTTCTATATTTATATACAATCATTGGCAAACTATAATCAACAAAGGGAAAACTGAACCTCTAATGTACTACCAATCTGCGGTTAAGGTGAAACTATGTAAAATCAGACGAAAGATATGCACAAAAGAATCGAGATGCGACGTTACGACGATGCGACGATACGAATCGTTTATAAACCTACATACCGTTTACCGTTTGTATTATAACTATGGAGAAACGTGATATATCACATTTACCATTTTAGCAGCGGCAAGCTTTAAACTCCACTTATAAAATTCTTCCTATTGGAACTGAATCCTTGGTTTCAAAATTATACATGTATTTTCCCGTTGCCTGCTGTGATTTTAAAGATATTGACTGTCATATGATAATTAGTAAATTAAAATATTACTTCCTTAAATCCATAGTTATACTATGGCTATTTCCTTACTTTTGCTACTTTTGAAAATCTCGCTTGTTCCTCTCCTCTCCTCTCCGTTCCAGAAAACCCTCTCTTCTTTCAAATATGTCATATTAAAATAATATACTCGTTTGCAGTAGTAAAGTCATATTTTAAAAGGAAGAAATGAACAACGATGTACTTAGTAAGTTCTTCCGTTCCTTCTTAACCTTCCCTTCTTCGGTTCTTCCTAATCTTCAAATGAAACAACCGTACCTAAACTTTTGACCGAGTATATTTCATCTTTTATTTCCACGTTGACTTTCTATCTCGTTCGAGTAAATAACGAGAATGTCGAAACGTTATAGTTGACCAGCTTCGAGTATAACTCAGCGAGTCGAAAAGTCGAATAGATTCGCCATTGAAGCATAGGAGATAGTAACGATGTCACGATTTCGCACGATCTCCTTTTTTTCTTTCTTTCGCTTTAGACTGGCCGAAGAAAAAGAGCGCGTGGCCAGTGGTGTGTGCCGAGGCATAACACACTGCAGTCCCCGGTAGCATTACTACAATACATTTACTATTCCGTTCCGCTCGTGTATTTTTCCGAAACCTTATTCTTGTAGGAGCGTTGTTGGCTCGCGGCGAGGAACGCTCGTCGACCGTAGAAAAATTAACAATGTCGTATCCGCGTAATTAATTAACGTACCGAGTAAATTTGTGCAAGGGACGTTATCCAATCCCGCCTAAAAAAAAAAACGATATGACGAATGCATTCTGGCAAGACGAAACAAAAGGTATGAACGTTCTTTTACTCTTTCGCCGATTTTTCGCCGCTCTTTTGCCGCTCTTTTGCCGCTCTTTTGCCGCTCTTTCGCCGCTCTTTTGCCGCTCTTTTGCCGCTCTTTCGCTCCGTTTGCAGGTGCTGTGAAAATCCTATACAGTTTGTTTTAAACGATTTGGGTTTGGGGCGAGACAAAAAGCTCGTATAGACATATTGTTCATATAAATAGACACGCGATTGATAAGAAAAAAGTGAATTCAAAATAAATGTCTAAAGCATTCTCTATAGGATTGGATGCACGTATAGATGAATCCCGTCTTTATCAAAATCTCATACTCTATATATATATATAGAACTATAGGTTAACTACAGGTATTTGGCTATTTAAACTACTTAAATACAGTAGTACAAGTTCAACGTTGAAAAACAAACGTTTCTGTGCTTCGTGACGTTGAAGAAATTTCTAAAACGCGAGTTTTGTAAACTATGAGTTTTGTAAAATATGTTAAATATTGTATATCGATTGCGTGTCGATGAAATAAATTTAGCTTAACAAGAAATTTTGGAAAATTTCTTATTGTAAATTTCTTGTAACAAATCGTGCTAGTCGTTCAATCTGCGGGATTAAATTGCCGAAGCACCTCTCAGAGCATCTTCCAATCTTTGCAAAGAAACTGTCGAGCGATATTTCGGTGAAACTCGTTCCGCTAATTGCGGAACAAAGACCGAGGCGAACGCGGAAGCAGCGCATCGAACAATTGCGGTCAACAGAGGGTTGAAAGGCCGTCAATCGTTCCTTCTTTGACTTCCTGGTTCAAGAAGAACCCCCGTAGCTCGGGTAGATTCGGTTAGCCCCGCAATTCTGTCCCTCGCCACAAAACTGAAACTACGCAAACTGTCCAGCGTAGCGCAGTGGCAATAAACAATATGTATTCTTCGACTATCCAGGTAAGGCCAGGTAAACGAACCACGAAACTACCGGTGCACCTGAATTTCGTAACCGAGTCTAATTTAAAGGTGTCACCCTTCACGGAAGTTCGGTAGTGTGCACGCTTTAAAAACCTTCTTACGATTCCGACGTAACCCCGGTAACTCCGGCAACTGCATAGCTAGTTGGAAAATAGCTGTGTCGACGATGTAGCCGTAACCAAACAGCACAACGAAATGTTCGACAACTTCCAACCAACTGTACATACTAAATTACTTGTCTTAATATAGCTGTTTTATAAGCGCTACTAAATTGCTCTATGATCAAGGAAATATTTTCGAGCATAAATGGGGAAAGCGTCGAGGTACGACGCTTAACACTTTACTTTTCTAATGATGATTGTAACAACGGCAAGTCAGAAGGCGAGAAAAGTCTAGAACTTTGTTACGAGTCTTTAGACTAGACCTTGGGCTATATATATATATATATATTAATATATATATATATATATATATATATATATATATATATATATATATATATATATATATATATATATATATATATATATATATATATATATATATATATATATATATATATATATATATATATATATATATATAAAGACAAAAGATCACATGATTTTACTTTTTAACGTACAACGTGTGTTATATTTATTATTTGTGGTACACGCGTGCTTTCAGCGCCGTGATAGATGCCGCGGAACGATTCGTGGGGTGCGAGTATCGAATGCGAAGGAAAAAGAGGAAAAAGAGGAAAAAGAGGAAAAAGAGGAAAAAGAGGAAAAGAGGAAAAAGGGGAAAAGGAGAAAGAAGAGGAAAAAGAGGGGAAAAGGAGAAAAAAGAGGAAAAAGAGAAGAAAGATGGGCAAGAGGGACGCGCGTATCGTTCGTGGAGACCGAAGATCGCGGAGATTCTTTGATCTTGCTTCCACCTTCCGGTTGGTGGTAAGTGGCAAGTGGCAACCGTGTCAGAGCTCGTCACACTCCGTAGACCGGCCTAACCGGACCAACTCGACGATTCGCCTAAACATAGCAGCGAATCCCCTTCGCTTTTACTTTGCCGCGAAACACGCTGAAAAGCGCGAGCCGCTCGAACCATTTTTCTCATCTGAAACAGCCAACAGAACGTGTACGCGCGCCTCGCACGCTAAACCCCACTGTCCACGAAGCGTCGCTTCGTAGTAGCGTAAGCGTTCTCTATTAGCAAAGTTGGGCAAGTTTTATTCGAATAACGAATAAATTCGCGAATAAGAAATAGCGATTTTATTAGACGAAAAATTATTCGTTAGTCGCAAATAAATCGTCTTTCGATTTCAGCACTAACTGCAAATAAAATGGCAAAACGGCAAACTAAATTGTTGCACAGCCAGTCAGGCGCCGACTCGAAGCCAAAACGCCCCCGTGGCACTCTGTTTCCCGGCGTGATACGATTGACGATCTGCAAGCGACCGCTTTGTCTTTGTATTTAAGTAAACGTTCTAACGATGATTTCCATGCATTGCTACTACTCTTTACTCTCTACTCTCTACTCTCTACTCTCTACGTACAATATTCGAAAACATATTCGAACAAGTCTCTATCCGTTATTCTCGAACAACTTCGTTTATCCGCAATTTTTATTCCAGCAATAATTTATTCGCAATATTATTCGATTCTGTCTACAAAGCGTACAGTAAAATATTTTGCATTTTGCCTCGTTATTACCTATTGCCTATTATTAAATATAACTGCACGTCTCGCTACTGGCAATGTTAACGCCTGTCGTCATGACTCACGACGAAAACGCGTAGCGACGAAAATGGTTCGCCACTGTTTCGTGGACAATTGCACTTTACTTTATAACGGCCGCTGCATGGAAACCTACTGTTGGCATCGACGCGTCTAATACCTGTCTATGAAACGACGACGTTTCGTCGTTAACAAACGTTCGTTAACAGAAGATGCCTATGATATTGCAGAGCACTGTGATACCATTCGTTACTACGTATAAACATTTCCATGTAAATTTGCACGTTTTACGTTTTTAAATTTACGAAAATAATAAAAGTAAACAACGATTTTTAAATATTTGCGGTAAGTGCAAATAACTATTGTACATTGCGTTAATAAGACTCGAACATCTGATATTGATACTTATAATCATCCTAATTCTACACCTTGGTTCGTTGTTTTGCTTTCTCTTTCGGGAGTGGCATGCTCTAGTTCGCCTGGCCACGAAATCGTCCATCCGTCAATACGGTACGTCCTCCAGCTCTTATTGCTCGACTTCAATTTTATTTCACGTGATTCAAGCGCAAAGTATACTGAACCAAATCGATGACAAGTCAAGCGGATCGTTAAATGAATCAAACCGAACATATCGAAAACAATAATTATATTTTGTATACCTATCACAGTGATTATATCAAATTACAAGTAATTATATCAAGTTACATAAATTGTAGAAATATTTACTATCACATGTATAAATTGTTATAAATACACAGTGAAAAAACCTTGTATATATCGTATAACCATTTCAAAAATATTATATCATTTATTCCAAAAATAACGTTTCATTTTTCTGCTGAGTGCAAATCTCATCGATAAATAAATAATTTTTCCTTTACACCTTACATGTTAACGAACACGTGCTACATAAAAAAAATCTCCCTATAATATACAGTGAAACTAATAATAATATACAATTAAACTATGCCCCGCGAATTATTAGAAATAAATCTATATCAAATATCCTTATTATAAATTCCTTCAACACTGTCATGGCGATCTATTTTGTGCAAACGAGTTTGTAATATGAATCTTAATAAGAAAAAAAAAAAAGAAAAAAATAGAAGAGAATTCACTACTTTCACATTCAGGTACGTTACACGGTCTTCGATTGAGCGAGTATCTAACTCGCACCCACTCCACGTTTAAACATTCTAGGGAGGTTCAACGAATCGTAATTATTCAATCTCAACGACGAAACGATTTCCCACCTATATAAGTAAAAGTTACCGTTTTAGCATTAAGCAATTTAAGAATAATATTTCTTAATTTCTGCAAGCAAAGACGCTTCGGTCGATTCGTTTATTTCTACGAATCTTTTATTTGCCCTGCTAAAGTAATAAATATCACCAGTGTAAATATCAAACCACAAAGCATGAATGTGCAAATCATGCCTCTCAAGCCGTTTCTTTAAAAACCCATAAGAAGCTATGTTTTGTAACTGCTGTAGAGTATTTATCTGAAATTAAAATACACGTATTTCTTTAAAATAGACTTCAATTTAAATTTATTAATTACAGAGATGATCGTAACCGACTATATATATATATATATACACACACACTTTATTATAGTATAACCAAATTGGACCAAACAACTTGCGTTTCTTTTCTTTCTATCTTTCTTTCTTCTTCTTCTTCTTCTCTTTTTTCTTTTTTTTTTTTTTTTTTTTTAAGTTAAGGGAATTAATAAAAATATATTAATATATATATATACAGGGTGGTTGGTAACTGGTGGTACAAGCGGAAAGGGGGTGATTTTACGCGAAAAAAGAAGTCGAAAATATAGAATAAAAATTTTTCGTTTGAGGCTTTGTTTTCGAAAAAATCGACTTTGAATTTTCGCTCGGTACGCGTGCGGTACGTTATAACGGATCTCACTGTAGATCGCTCGAAGATGGTATCCCACTGAGGGTAGCCATTCACATGCTATATTGCTACTTCACTAAGCTATAATATTTTACCAAATGTCCTACTGGACAAATTGTAAAATGTAAATAAATAAATAATAAAAAAAACTGTAGATCGTTGTCTCGATGGAAAAATTAGAAAAAAAAATTAAAAAGAAAATTTTTATTCTATATTTTCGACTTCTTTTTCGCGTAGAATCACCCCCTTTCCGCTTGTACCACCAGTTACCAACCACCCTGTATATACACTGAAAATTTTATCCGATTTATTCTGTTTTAAAAGGTGTTTGGCCAATTATGCGATAATAAATGCATCTATACTAACTTGAGATAACTTATCCTCTATAGCAAATTTATTGTCTGAGTCGATATAGGCCACAAACTTCCGTAAAGGCGTTTCAGCTTGAAATAATATCGGCTCGTGGAAGCCAGCAACTTCAAGCTGTTGAAATTTCGCTAAACTGTTGCTAGCGTGTGCACACAACCATGCTCTTAACGGTGATATCCTTCTGTTCACCTAAGAGGTAACAATTATTATAGATTAAATAAATATGTGTAAAAATAGTAAAACTAACAAAGTACACACTTTCGATGCGAATTCTTCGTCCCGCAAAGCATACAGCAAATTCATAGCTTTGCAATCGCTATGGCCACAAACTATAATGTGTTTTATATTGTTTACTACACAACCAAGTTCTAAGGCCGCTGGCTCACACATTGTTAACTCGTCTACGAAATGCTGAGAATGAGGAATAAGATTACCGGCATTTCTTACTGAAAAAACATAAAATTTGACAAAACTTTAAATTCTTCAAAAACTTAAAAAAAAAATTTTGTCAAATACTTGTTCTTTGGAATATTTCACACCATGTTTCTTTAGCAAAATCAACGACACATTCAAAGAAAACATATCTTTCAAATTAATACATTAAAAACATTAGAAACGTTACAGTAATGTTCCATTGTATTAAACTGAAACGTGAAATTGTTCGGAAAAAAAAAAAAGAAGCAACAAGTTTCATATTCGAGAAGATCAATGTCATGATAAGGTCTCGTACCGACAAACATGTCCCCAACGTTTGTTTCCGTAAATCTAGTTGGAATCATCCGGGAGTCCATGCAAGTAAAGAATACTGCCTTTGGCTGTGTAAGATAAGTAACGACAAAAATCAGTCATGCCAATAAATGTTAATATCCCACCTTACATTAGTTATGTAATTTATGCAGTATATTATTTATAATACTTTTTATACTTTCATATTCTAATAGCTTTTTTACACGTTAAATTATATACACACACGTACATACATATCTTACGTATATGTATATAGTTTTCATGCATAGCAACAGTTTGAGAAAGAATAAATGCAATAAACATTTAAAACAACAATAAAGCATATTAATAACAACGCGGATTTTAATACTTGATTTAATAACTTCAACTTTCAAATATTTCAATCTATTATTAAATTAATCTTTATAGGTCGCGTTATATCAAACTAATGTCTGACACATGCTTACAGAGATAAAATTTTATCCACATGCATGTATGTATGATTCCTATGGATGATTCTTTAGTTCAAGGACATATGAAAACAAACTTGTTCTTTTCCAAATCTAATAAAAACATATATGAAATAAATACATATTTTACTTAAATTTGATTATACTTTCTCAACATGTATACCTTTTATCACGAATATCAAAAATAATTACCACCGTCTTTCGCAATTTAAATATTAATATCAGACGAAACATGAAACGTCATAAAAAGAGAAATATGTCCACAAGTTATCAACAGTGACTTAGAGAAAAAAAATTGTAACGTACTTCGGGATGATCTCGAACTCTTTGAAACTGTTTCACCATTTCTTCCCTATGGCAATTCCTATATTTCGTAATTCCTTTGATTATTCTATCCATGGTGGATACAATACACACTTTGTCACGTTCTATCAACCTAAAATGGTGACAACACACGATTTCGCCATAGCCGAGCAGAAGGCGGCAATTTTAAATGTATCACACAACTAAAAAATGAGTATAAAGATTAGTTCAAAGATTACTTAACTTATTCTACTTTTCATTTAAATACGACATTAAATTTAGATTCAATTCGATGACTTTATTTATTCGCATAATTAAAAAATACAGTCTAGTGATACACGTGAAAGCATAAGCTTTTATTATTCCATGTTCCTTTTATTACTTCTTCGTAAATACAGCTGTAAATAAATTCATACATGTTTAATATTTGTTCTTCTTTCCGTATGTCGAAAGGTACCAATCAAAATTTTATACAAAATATAACGTATAATTTAACATTATCGTTATCTAAATCGAAAGATACAATTACGGTTAGCTTGATTGTTGCAATAGCACGGTTTATATAATAAGTATATATGTACACTATTATATCAAGTAAATATAATTTAAGAAAATATATATATCTTTGTAACAGGCCAGAGAGAATAATTGCTATACAGAAATAAAATACATAACATCATAGAACCAGGAAAAAGCTTAACCCAGAAAACCATGTATTATCTCTAAGAGCCAAGACAGTATTTACTATAAGCGAACAACGATATATATGTCCACTTAACATGATACTAATAGCGTACAATTTCATACTAACAAGTATAAATATATATATATATATATATATATATATATATATATATATATATATATATATATTTTGTATATATATATGTTGTATTCATTTATTAACACGTACATGCGTAGCAAAATTTTTAAATATTCTTTCAAATTTTGTATAGAAGAAACTAAAAATTCTGAAATACAATATAATTCTTTGAAAATGACAGTATTAATAATAGTTTTGTCACAAATTACATATTGAAATTATTCATTCATTAGCAAAATTATCGATTTACTTTAATTAATAAAAGAGGAAAGTTCTCATGCACCTTCATTGTGATGATTCTCTTTTAAAGTGACTCTTAGATTCAATAGCGATTAACAGCCTGGACCCGGGTGACAACGCGCCTGGGTCGAGCTGATTTCTATCTACTTAATGCCGAGCTCTGACTAGCACGCTCTAATTTCTCAAAATGTTTTCGTGCATTACGAATATTGATTAATGTTGCTGCTGATGCTGAAACAGTAGGAATAATTATTTCAGTATTTATTAAAAAACGAATTAAGATACTAAATACTTACGGATAGCAGGATCCGACATAATAACCATTACATATGTATTTGATGTAAACACATCAATAAAAGCTGCAAAATTTGTATTTCTAACTTCCATACTTTGAAATTGTGCCGCTAGTTTGCTAAAAATATGTAATTTATAAATATATGTTCAAACTAGCTTATATATATACTTTTTATAAGCAAGTTACCTGCAACTAAGTTTGAACTGTTTTATTATATTAGAAACTTTTTCAAATCGATGTATATCTCTATGATGTTGCCTTTGACAATAACTAATTACTAAAAATGTTGCCCTTTCAAATAAGAGTACTTCATCGGCATCAATAATATTTGTAAATTGTTTCAAACTCTGTTCAAGCTCTTTCACATTTGGAATCAACATATATACGATCGAAGACCATGCCCTAAACATAATAGCTTGCATGGAATTATAAAATAAAGATTGAAATCATTGTAGAGTTACAAAGATATACCTATATAATGTTTCATCCCATATGCTAGTTCTAAAACAAGTACATTCGAGTGGCAAACTAAGTCTTTTCAGATCTTCTTCTCTTTCTCTAAATATCAAATCTCGCTGATCCTCTTGTACTAAATCCATCTTATGTACTAAACAGAATATCTTTGCTTCTGGACTATTTTGTAATATTGCTTCTAAGCAACTTTGATAATAATGCATGTCTTTATCTAATTCTCTGGATTCTACGTCGAAAACATAGATCAAAACCTCTACGTTCCTAAATATATTGTCACGTTGCGATGCAAAATAATTTTCCATGAATGCTTCTTGACCACCGCAATCCCAAAGATTTAACACCAAATTACCAAGGAATCGAACATGACTATGTTCTACATCAACTATTAAACATACCAGTAAATTAATAAATAATGCATAAGGTACAAATATTTGATAAAACTGGTATAAGCCAAGTATTACATACTTGTTGCTCCCAAACGACGTGTATCACGAGCAATATAATTGGCAAAAATTATGCTGCGCATACTAGTCTTTCCTGAACCGCTCTTACCCATCAACAGAACCTAAAAAATATAGAATATTCATTATATGTAAAACTTACACACACGCGCGCGCACGCACGAACATCTATTAATAAACGGTACAAATTAATTTAAGCGGTTATGATTTTAGATAAGTACAAAATTTGAATACCTTCTTCTTCATCTTGAATTGATAATGTTATATCTAAGAATTAGTTAAAAATCGTATGCGACAGTTGATCAATTGTTGTGTCCTGCAACAAATTATTGAATAGTATGATACAGTTACACAGTTAAACAGTTTCCATTACACTTATGACAGCAGTACATTCCGAACATACGTCAAATACGTGGTCAGATGTTAAATTCATAGGTTATTTCACACTGTTCGATGAATCACATAGTACAACTCTATAACCTATAATAAACGCACACCAATTTTCTTGTCAGTCAACAAATAGCATTAAATATCATTTACAGATACTTCATAATATCAAAAACATGGGTTGTTCAGAATGAAAATAACGATCTCCTTAATAGTAAACAGTCTTATGTTATGAATTATAATAATTGTGATTACTCTCTACCTTCTTCCAATGTGATTAACTTTTAAGCTAAGTATGTAGCTAACTTCACACATGTTGTCATTATTCACGTATCATTGAAAGATAAGATAATTGAGCCAACTGTACTTAATAAAATGTATGACAAACAATGTATTTATCATTAATGCATATTAATACCTTTAATATTATCAAGTATTACTTAATATTTCTGTAACATTTCGCAAATTTAACCAATCTTTATCTTTTCTAAGTTTCTAAATTATTTTGATGTTACGTGTATATATATACACACACGCGCACACACACACACACAAATAAATAAATTCTAAATTTTTAAGCTTTTAGACTATGCAGCACTGGAAAGCACTTATATCGAATAGAAATGTAATTAATCTAACATTATACACTTCTGAAACTATTATTTTCTTTAATATAATTGCGGTAAAAAATCATTTATAAAAGAATTGGTATCATTTTACTTATATTAATATACATTATAAATACAACTTAATCATGCGGAAGGCTTATAACCATACTAAATGATGATTCTATGCATAAATACAGAATGATAATTCTTATAAATATGAATATGTCAAACGATAAAAATCTGCAAGATTAAAATGTCATAGTATTATGTATTCAAAGTATCAAGAATAACAGAGAAAATAATAAAAAGTACTTTTAAGAGAATTTTGATTTTCAAACAAGCATTTTATATTACAAAACAAAACTTACATATAAATTTACATATGATAGAGCAATGTTCTTACAAATGTTTTGGAATGTAAAACATGTAAGAACTTCCTCAAATATGTCATAATATGATTTTTTATATATTTGTTCCTTCTTTTCTTAAGTTACAAAAATATATTACATAGACAGGTATAATATAATCAAAGGATTCATTTCTGGACACACGTTAACAAACTACCTGTAATGGATAACGATAAATATTTATATTTGCCAAAAAAAGAAAAAAAATCAGTTAATTTTATTATGGACTTAGAAATATACAAGTTATTAAGATGCAATTTCATACATATTAATAATGCTTATGATATCTGAACATTATATTCTTTATATAGTCTTTGTTATGCATATAATTATAAATAGTCCTGTATATATATATGTATTTATTATTGTTATTATTATTATACTCCATGTCTTAAGAATTTAAGTTCATATTTTTTAAATTATTATTTACTTTATTTATAGTATATAGTTAACCCCCATATATGCTTCTTCCAGATAAGTAAGATACTCATTTGTCAGACATATAAACCGAGATAATACATTTTTAACAAGCACACTTTTTAGTGACAAATATTTTGAAGAGATTTAAACATGTAATTATGATACATAAATTATAAAAATATATATTACATCTATTTTCGAAAGGTAAAGATTGAATAGTTTCGAATACGAATATAAAATTAATTTGTAAAAGCATATTTAATTCATTATGTACAAACTCTAGTATAAATAAAAATAAAAATATGAATAGGTACCTACACGAAAATAGCAAATATGCAGTTTTATAATTACTAAACTACGATTTATACGCATACGAAATCTTAAGATATTTCAGCACACTCTCTTTGAATATACAAATTTCTAATTTATCTTTAAAAAGTATATAATAATCCACTGAAAGCTTTCATTTTAACGAGTAAAACCATATTGAAGTTTACAACAATATGTATTTGTTTCCATGTTGGCTAACCTGTAATTGATTCACTTGCAGTCTTACCACCGTTCCAACCTATATTGTTCTAAATTTCTTTTTAAATCATATACATATACATATATATATATATATATATATATACAGGCACCCGAACGCACGCATATATACATATATGTACATATACGGACTTACTCGTGTTAATCGACAATAGGTTGCGGGTGAAAGTAAGTATATGCGTGTACATACTAAGTACTAATGATCAAACCTTGTAAGTGTATGAACAGAGGAATACATGGTGAAAAGGAGAGAGAAAGAAGCAAATGAAAAAGTGGAAAAGAGGGAAAGAAAGGGAAAGGAAAGGAGGGAGGTACAGAAAGAGAGGGAGTGAACGGTGTTCCAGTAGTAGAGGCGCTGTACAGTGGTAGAGGACTGTGGCAGCGGTGGTGATTCAGACTTCTTATCAACCTTGAAAAAAGTGTGGAGAAGAACAGGAAGAGATTCGTCGTCATTGGGCGTCGATTATACGTACGAAATGAGATACCATTGATAAGACTCAGAGCGCCGCGTGGTTCCGCCTCCGCCGTGCCCAAACACGGCACATCACGGACGTGTGGATAAAGCGGCGCCATATATACACGATATACAATCGTATTTTTTCTTTCGCGAGTGCGAGACAACAGAAAAAGGGAGGAGTGAAAACACTCCGAGAACGAAAGAGCAATCGCGACACTAAAGAACATCCCAGACACGGAGAACGGTGGAAAGTGAGAACAAGAGAAGGAGGGAGGGAGAGAGAGAGAGAGAGAGAGAGAGAGAGACAGAGGAAGAGGGAGGGCGAGAGGGAGAGAGAACTAGAGATCCGTGGATGCGGCGCGGTGTCTGCTCCCGTGCGTGCGTGAATCACGCTTTGGAGGTGCCTGTCTATCCCTCGTCTTCGAGCACACCCTATACTCACGACATTGACCCGTTCGAAGACGCCGCTATTCTTCAAAATCGAACACCTTTCACAAGTACCCGAAACTGTCACTCACGAGGAGAGGCATTTTTCTTTCGTTTTGTCTCCTGTTCTTTACCGGTCACCAAGACTATATCCATATCTGTGATATAGAGCCGGTAATTTCAAACATCATTTCGATAACGTCTGCTAAATTCAAGAAAGCAAATTCTTTTATCTATAACGAAAGTGAATGGATCTTCAAGTCTCATGTTTTCAACAAACAACTTGGTGTTTTTGTCAACATAAAGAATTCTCTGTATACTGTGATTCAAACCTTTAGTCTTTTAGGATTTATATAACGTAAGAACGACTAGGATCTCTGAGGCAAGGGCTAATAGTATTAAACAAATCTTTGAACAAAATTATAGAAACGCAGCAACGTAAGGTAGATTGGCAACAAAGGGACAAAAGTAGAAACAACATGTCAGATGAAGAAGACAAACCCCCTGCACCTCCTGTACGACTTACATCAAATAGGTAACTATATATTCTATGCTATATTATTATGTTGTTATAATTTACTAGTACCGAAAAATTTCTCAATGAAAGAATATATCATTTAATATTAGATATTTTAATATATATTCAGTAACAGATATGTCTAATGTTTCATTCTCTAGTTCTATACATTTCTATGTAATATAATAGATGTAATATCAGAACACTGTTCTGTAACACTAAAAGCTGATAAGTTTGTTACACATTACATTTTTATTATTTTCTTTACAATAAGTAAATGTCTACATCTTCCAAAAATAGGATAACAGACACTAATCTAGTGGTTGCTAAAAATAAAATCCTACAGTTCAGACACGATGACATTCTGATGTGGGAGACCATCCTTTTAAGTCTTTATATGCAGTCTTACTAACAAACGTGTGTGTATATATATATATATATATATATGTATTATACATATATATGTATTATATGTATTATAATTTTTATATTAATTTTGTACATATTTTGAATGTATTAGACATAAAAGCTGTTATAACGAATGTAAAAGTTAGTTATATATTTGTATGTTCTATAAATAATAGCTTACTACTTAAATATATAAATAATAAAATATATATTAAAGTATCCAATATAACATTTAATCTACAAATTCTATTTATGTATAATTTATGTATATAGAAGTGAATGTATAACTGTAAGATTATTTTGTCTCATTTGATATCACTAGTTAGATAATGATAGATTAAACATGTTTCAGAGGTGAATCAACACCTAATTTACCAGTGGATATGCGTCCACTACCTAAGGAACCTGATTCTGATGAACGTAAGAAGAAAACATTGAAAAGCAAAATGAAGGTAAAAGAAAATAAGGATAAACCCAACATCAGTTATCCCACCAACTTTGAACATACTGTACATGTTGGATTTGACGCTGTTACTGGTGAATTTACGGTAAGTCAATTCACTATTTGCAATTTGTTACTATTGTTCAAGATGCACTCGCTTTCCGCTTTGCTACTATACAATGGTACGGAGCATCCACATAGACATTACATAGTAATTCTTTATTGCATTACATTACTGGTTACATAAATTCTCCAAGATCCCTTTTGACAATGCAAGAAAAACAGAACTAATTCTTAGATATGAAACATCTCTGATTGAATTTTTATTTGTTGTTTTCACCAATGGAACATTATTAAATTGATATTTATTAATAGGTAATATTTAGCAATCGCTTTGCAATTTTCATTGGCTTATTCATGTATTAATATATTGCATAATAAATGATAATAAAAATATGTGGAAATAAAGTAAGTTACAGTACTACAACCTGGATAGAATTTAATTTACTTTGTAGTGCAATTTTTATTATATTTCAATAAATTAAAATTGTGCGTACGTGCGTGCGTGCGTGTATGTATGTGTGCGTGTGCGAGTGTGTTTGTGATAAATGAATATATATATGTATGTGAAGAATAATTCATTTGTGAAACGTGTGTCATCGTAAGAGCAACTAGTAATGTATTATTAAATATTAATGCAAACAATTTTCTTTGTCTAAAAAGTATATCTCAAATGGATCTTTCGTACCGAAAAAAAAAAAAAATAAATTTTCATCACTTGTTCACATGTGTATGGACATTGTGGAAAAGTAATTTGGTAATTTGTCTGATGCTTCTTATACCTATTATTTTTTCACATGAAAAACTAACTAGACACGTATTTCTTTCAAGCTGCCATTAAAAGTAAGTAATTTAAAATGACCACAAAAGTAGTTTGTTTATAATCCTTCTTATTATACATACACTTAATTTAACTGTTTGTTTTTGTTGCAATTAACAGGATTAAGTTGTTATATTTTATTTCAAAATTTAGAGTTTATCATAGATTAGAAGCATATAGCTGCTTTAGTAGATTTATAGATGCTTTAGTCAACGTTGCATTTAATATTATTGCTTTCTTGCAGAATGAATTTTAACATTGGTTTGAGTGCTTACAATCTTACTATTTATTCAACAACTGTAACAATTGGAGTCTTAAATATTTTATATTTGCACGGTGTTCTCTTAGTTTTCAGAACTTTGAGAATTATACTTTTGTAAATATTATATCCTAACCTATCAGTTACATCTTCTTTAAAGTTTTGTACATGTAAGACTATTAATGATTACTTTGAAATATAACTTTTGTTCTTAGGGGATGCCAGAAGCATGGGCAAGGTTGCTTATGTCTAGTAATATTAGTAAACAAGAACAGAAGAAAAATCCACAGGCTGTATTGGATGTTCTGAATTGGTATGACAGTAGCAGTAAAGAAACAAAAGGTTCCAAATACATGACAACTACAAAAATGGTTGGGGTGGTTGGTAAGTTAATAACATTTACATAAAGATTAATCTATAATGTTCTTATTATCATATGCCAGTTATATATACATTAACGAATGAAGCACAGGAAATTTTATGTGCAGCTCCTATTGAGAGAGCCAGTAGTCCTAGAAGCATGGTGGGTATAGGTGTTGGGACAGGAGGAGGAGGAGGAAATATTCGTGGTCAAGCAATGTCACAAGCTTCTGGAAGTTCTCATTCTCAACATTCGCTCAGCAGGTAAGCCTCATATGCTTCCAAATCTCTTTCTCTTCCTATTTTTGTACTTATTCTGTATATAAAATTATAGAGTAAGTAGCAGTAGTCCAAGTAGTACACCAACGGATGCTTGCGCGACTAGTTCCGAACAGGAAGATGAACCGCCACCACCACCGATTTCTGCTAGGCCCGAACGTACGAAATCGATCGTAAGTAATAACTGTCTGCAAATTGTCAAAAATTAGAATTATTTTTCTATATTTAAGTGTTGTAAGTACTAAACTAAAAAATTAAATACTTTGCAATAGTATACAAAGCCAATAGAAGAAGAACCACCGCCTCCATTAACTACCACGTTAGGATCACCCCAACGAAACGGAACGCCGCAACAGCCACATCAATCACAACTGGATAGAAATAAAAATCAAGCGACTCCTACATCAACGACAACCGATCAAACAAGACCAGCGCAAAGTGATAAAGCTAGAAAGAAAAAAATGTCAGATGATGAAATATTAGAAAAATTAAGAACAATTGTAAGTGTAGGTGACCCAAATAGGAAATATACGAAAATGGAAAAAATAGGGCAGGGGTAAGTTATATAATATAAAATAATATAAAATGTAAATATTCTCTTATGGAATTTTTTTGCATTTTTATATATTTTTAATGTTATCTTCCAGTGCTTCGGGAACGGTGTACACAGCAATTGAAACATCAACAGGTATGGAAGTTGCAATAAAACAAATGAATCTTTCACAACAACCAAAGAAGGAGTTAATAATAAATGAAATATTGGTTATGCGGGAGAATAAGCACCCAAATGTTGTAAATTACTTGGATAGTTACCTCGTAGGAGAAGAATTATGGGTAGTTATGGAATATTTGCCTGGTGGTAGTTTGACAGATGTTGTAACTGAGACTTGTATGGATGAGGGTCAAATAGCAGCAGTGTGTAGAGAGGTCCTACAAGCTTTGGAGTTCCTTCATTGTAATCAAGTTATACACAGGGATATTAAGTCTGATAATATCCTGCTTGGACTAGACGGTGGAGTAAAATTAACAGATTTTGGATTTTGTGCACAAATTTCACCAGAGCAAAGCAAACGAACTACAATGGTTGGTACACCATATTGGATGGCGCCAGAAGTAGTTACAAGAAAACAGTATGGTCCAAAGGTGAATGAAAAGAATGATACTCTACAACTATTACATTGCAATGTCTATATAGTAATTACTATATAACTATTGTACTATAATATTTATAAATTATTTAAATCTTATAGGTTGATATCTGGTCGTTGGGTATAATGGCTATTGAAATGATAGAAGGAGAACCACCATATTTAAATGAAAATCCATTAAGAGCATTATATTTGATCGCAACAAATGGTAAACCTGAAATCAAAGAAAAGGATAAACTGTCAGGAATTTTTCAAGACTTTTTGGATCAGTGTTTGGAGGTCGAAGTGGAGAAACGATCAGCGGCTTCAGAATTACTCAAGGTAATTCTAACAATATTTTATACTAACCTAAAGTACAATTAATATATGTTTTATATTTAAATTTACGTAAATGGAATAAACTTTTAATAAAATTTGTACTTTTATGGCAAATTGCAGCATCCTTTTCTGAAATTAGCAAGGCCACTTGCTTCCCTAACACCTTTAATAATGGCAGCGAAGGAAGCTGCTAAAGGTAATTAGAAGAGTGGTATTATGATATGATCATAAAAATATAATTTTGCAGAAAAATAATGAATCACCCTCCCAAAATGGAACGGCACAATAATTCAATAATATATAATAAATAATGAATAAACATATATAAATAAATAAATAAATATATATGTATGTATGTATGTATGTATGTATGTACGTACGTATATAAATATATATATATACATATATATATATATATATATATTTATAAACATATATACATATATATGTATATATATATATATATATATATATATAGGTCATAGATAGATAGATAGAACTTATCCGATACCTTGAAAAGTATCGAGAAATGGTTTCAAAGTTTTTAAATTGCTCGATTCTCGCATGTTGCGAGGAAATCAAGTTAAATCAGAAGAACTGTGAACGATCTGACGGCAGAAATCTTGTATTCCTCGATGGGTATATATTAGTTACTAAGAGTTCAACATTTTATTTAAATAGTCTTCAAAGTAAAAGATAAACTGTACGAGTGGGTTGTTGCCTGAAGAGCTCTTGTACTAATACCGAACTGTCATCGAGGATTCTCAAGCGACTGTCAGTTATTTTCTAAAAATATAAAGCTAGTATTACTGACTCTAAAATTGAAGATCAGAGTTAGCTACAAACATACATTATTTATAGCAAAAACCTTATTAGATAATACCACAAAACAAATGTGAACAAGTACATAGGACCTATTCTAATATATTATTATGGTTTAACAAAAAAAAATCGTAGAAGAAGAAAATTGATCTTCGTGTCAGACTTATATTTTTTGAATGAAGATATGGAGAGCAGAGCAATATGTTTTCAGTCTTTGGTCTGTCAGTATGACGTAGATGTATAAGCGATAGCCTAACTTGTTTTAAACGTTCTCAAGAATCACGTTCTTGTCAATTGGATGTTAGTAAACTTCATTATGTTATTATATTAAACTGAAGTTTTAATGAATCTTTTAAGTATTTGGACACTGCAACTTTTGCATTATTATGTTAATTTGTATATAGTATAGGCAATTAATTTCATACATAATGAAATTTATGATGAATTTCATACACGCGATTCTTATTTAAAGCTGTTCATTTATAGTTGTAGGATAAAATATAAGTACTTTTTCTCATTTGCATCGCTGACGGGACACGTTAAAATATCGACCCTGTTGCTAAAGTATATTATGATGTGAGAACATCTTTCTATAGACGAATGTCTAGTTACGTGTGTTCTTCGATACAGGTCAAACATAAGTTGTCTTTAACGTGTCTTATTAAGAAGTGAACGGATGATGGACGAAATTTTAAAACAAGGTTCAGATATAGGAACATTTTGTGACACTATAAAGTGCCTGTCTTGTCATGTTTAGAGACGTGAAAAACTCGCGCTAGATTCCTTATGATCTTGAACCATCAACAGAATAATTTCATATTTTGTTTAATACAGATACAGATTGAGAAAAAATATATAAATTTATGTTGACGATGATTATATAAGACAAGGTTTCTACGTATGGTTGTACTACATTAAACGTAATAATTAATGTCTTTCCTAATTATATTATATCTTAAACATACTATATTACTGAGAATGAAACCTTGGATACTTTTAGTTTAAGGAATACGAACTTTCGAATTTGTTACTTTTATTCTTTGCATCTTCGTTACGTATAGGAGTTTATCGTAAACTAAAGCTAAAGAACGCCACGTAAAATTATAATAGATATTGAAGAAATTAACATATTACATATGAAACAAAAAAAGAAAAAGAAAAAAAAGGAAAAAAAAAAGGAAAATGCATACGTTATTTGGTAATGAACAATCGTATATGTAATAATATATTCATTATTTACTGAGTTTATTACTTTCGTAATATTAAAAAGCCTGATTAGTTTTTTATAATAATCGATAATGTCTAATTATACTTGACAGACGAAGCAGCTCAGTTTGTATTGTGCGCTTACGCCTAAATTTGGAGTTGTATGCTGAAGGGTAAATCTACTTACCTGTAAAGAATCAGGGATTATAATATATAATCGCATGGAATTTGTTTCAGTATTCTGTAAGAACGAGCTCTTGCATTATTTTGTTTCAGCATCAACTTCAAATTTTCTAGGAATTGTAAGCAATTATAGGAGGTATAGAAAACGAAATAATTGTGCACGTCTAGTATTAATAAATATACATTTCTGTAAAAAAAAAAAAAAGAAAAAAAGAAGAAAAGAAAATGAGATTCAGGGTCAAAATTGACGTTAACAACTCGATCAGAAATACTGAACGAGGTCCTGCATTTTCACAAATATCTTTAGAAAAAAGAAGTAACGTCCATTTTATGTCTATTATATTACTGCGACAGTTATTAAGCATATTTCAGCTACAAGTAGTAGCTATCTATAAGATTCATTTTTATTCGTAAATCGAGGCAAGTTAGATGCAAAATTTTACTTGTCCATATTTTGAAAAATTTGTATAGAAACGTATGCAAATAATAATTAGAAATATGAATATTTTGAATGAATCCTGTTGCTTATGTATAGAGAATAAACAAAAGTACAAAAGTTGTATTAATATGCCTTACTGTAATAAAAGTAAACATTATTTATAAAATTAGCAAGCAATCGTCATTATTTTAATATTGATGAACAATACAAAATTACGTATAAAACACATAATAAAAATGTGGACAAGTGTAAATGTTTTTGCATCTTCATCTTGATTACCGTTGCAAGTGCATTTATGTATCCTCATAAGGAATGTATTATTGTCAGTTTAGAACTATGAAATAGGTTCCTATACACAAATCAAGTTAAGTATGTATATGCATGTTTTCAATACCTTTTTTTATGATGTTTTTGAAAATGCTTCGAGATCTCAATTATAAAATAAATCAGGCCTACTGATACTGAAGCCGCTAGTTCATTTATACATGTCACAGTAAACGTTTTGGCTTCAAATTTTTAATAAAATTTCCCACTTCAACTGTACCTCTATTTGTATAAAATTGGCTTTTATTATCTACTGAAAATATTTGGTAAAATTCTGGTTTCTCAGGAAAACTAATACTTAACAGTGTCGAATTTAAAAATGAAAGAAAGCAGCAAATGGATAATGAATTATTGTAAAAATTATGCCTAGAATTTGCGTATATATTGTACTGTAACATCTTTTAGTTTGTTTTGAAACGTTAAAATATAAGGAAACATTTTATAACAAAACGTCCTAGTTCTTTGAATGAAATCATCCTTCCTTCTATTTTATAATATTGAACGATAAAGTATTTCTTCTATAGATACAGTAAGAGTAGAGTAAATTTATGAAACTCAAATGTAGTTAGATTTTCTTTTTGGATATAAAAGACTGTGCACCACAAATAATTACAAAGTATAACAAACTTTTTATATTATTAGCATATATATTCAGACAAATAAATAGTACTTATTATTTACACGTTCTGTCCATGAAATGTGTAACATGAAAAAATAATAGAATGTTTTTATAAGTTAGTTGATAAGTGTTTTACATTAATTTTTTATATTTTATACACACTAAATGTATTATTTTACAGTCATTTAGAGTGTATGTACAGAATCGAATTTATTCTAAGATTATAATAATGCAGATATTCACTATTATTCACTAGTATCCCATTAATAGATTTGTCGCTATGGATGTACATCTGTGTATTATAATCTATGCTTTCTAATAAATGTTATTAATCTCAGAGTTTACGACGCATAGACAAGACATATATTCATAGCAACTATGGAATATGTATGCTAAGATTTAACATAAAAATATTTATTGTTTCTTAATAACATGATTGCTTTTGTCATTAAAGGAACTTTATAATTCCGAAGAGTAACAAAACAGTAACAGCAAATTACAAAATATCAAATAGAGTCACATTTTATTAAGAAATATAAATTCTTTCTGTCAATAAGATAAGTTAGATATTTTAAACATTTTCAAAAATTTTATTAAAAATTTATGCCCTCCTTAGTTTTATGATGTCATCTTTTTCTCTTCTCCCGCTGAATGAAAGTTTATGGATGCCGAGTTGATGCAAAATCGCTTCCTTGTAGGTTTTGGCCCGTCATTAAATACATGTCCCAAATGTGCACCACACTTTGAACAGGTCACCTCGGTCCGCACCATATCTGGGTTTGCGATCAGCAGTAGTAGATTTCCACCAACTGTACGTCAATTGTCGACGCAGTTTTCGTGTGTCAATGGTGAAAGTGAAGTGGTGGTAGCGGAGCAATAGGAAGACAAAGGAAATAGAATAATAGAGTGTGATTAAACGCAGACCAACACCTTTGTTTGTTCACTCTAAATATTTTCCAGTTATAGCAGCACCAAAAACAGTAAACTAATATTAATAAAAGCTATAGACTGATAGTAACGAAAATTAAAATCAATTACCTAAATAAGTATTCACAAGAAATAGAAGTTTTAAGTAAAAATAAAGATATATCTGTGATTATTAATTATATCCTTAAAATAATGCGTAAAGTAAGAAATAGCTACACATTCTAATCAATACCCGTAATCTTGTCCCTTGCTTTACTCATCCATCGAAGCTCTGTCCAAATTTCCCTTTGATATCTAATTGTCTTGATATTGTATGACAAAATTAAAAGATATATTAAAATAGTTCAGAGCAATATTTGCCTCTTTAGTCAAATATTTTTATGGTACTATTTGAAAGAAACATCTTCATTTAATTAACATGATTTAAACATATTGCCAAACCTACTTTTATGAATAAATTACTACAATATTGTTATCTGTAAGTGGCATATAGAGTAACATTCAAATAACTAATCAAATATTCTAGTCACAACCTGGTTAATATTACATGTTATACATCATTATTTGCCAATGTATTTCTACATGTATAAGTAAGATTCAACGTAACTAGTACCAACAAACGTATGAATTATTTAGTAATCGATATAACAAAAATTATAAAACGCATACTCTCTTCTAATGCAAACTTAAACTTGTAATTTTATTATTTAGTCTTCATATAAGCAAAGTATTTAATAATTATAATAATTTTATTAAAATCTTAATGTTACATAAAGCAAAGCTATATGTAAAGAATTATTACATGATTAAATACCAAAAAAAAAAAAAAAAAAAAAGATTAATTCTATATTTTTCATATATACAGAAATAAGATATAGAAAGGATTATTTTTAATGGATAATTATGACCTTAGTTTGTACAATAGGCGATGTAAGTCTAACACAAATCACACTCTAAGCATTAACATGCGAGGTAAAGGATACAAGGAATATTGCCTCCCAAGTATTATAATTTTAATATAAATAAATTATACAAATAGTATAAATGTGTACAAGTCATTTTGTTCTTATACATTAAAAACATGTATATATCTGTGACAAAAATTGAATTATGTTGATAAACTTATCACGCATAAAGCATATAATATACTGTACCAATATATTTTACTAATTGATATTATAATACTTTGTGTATGTATGTCTGTACTATATGTAAAATATTGCAAAGATTTGACCAAATAAAATGATAAACAAATTACAGAAGACTTAGGAGACTACGAGACAGTAGCAGAACTAAAAGTTTAGGAAAGGTTTTGTGATAGAGTAATTGTAAGAAAAAATGAAGAATGTACAAGAATGGTAAACAGATAAAACTCTAATGTTTGTGATATGATATGATATTGTGTTATATCTCAATCTGTCATATAAGTCAAATTTGATAATAAGGAGTTTATCTATGTACCATTTAAATAGATATATGTAATTAATGTAAAATGATACGCATGATGAATACTATGTTATTGTATTAAGAATCCGAGCATAATTCTAAAAGTGTTGTCAGTAAATCAAAATTCATATATCCGCTTACCATGTGAAGTATCTTTGGTTAACTTGACTCGTCCCTGTTCCAATACTTCATTGAATGCAGGCCAACCACAACCACTATCGTACTTTGTGTCAGAAGAAAATAATTCTTGATCACAGATTATGCAGGTGTACGTGCCTTTCTCATAGAATTTATTGTAGCAACCAGAAAAAGGTCTGCATGGAGAAACAAAGAACAATTAGAAGCATGAAGATGCATGTACACTAGGAAGTTAATTGTGAGGACCTATACTTTATTTTTAAACCACTCGGTCATGACGCAAAGTCAAGCCAATACATGCTCTTGAAAAAGTTATTTTAGTCTCACATCACCTAAAAGTAAACCAGTTTCGATCGTACGACAATATTTTTGGAAAATTGTATCATGCGACTGTTGCAATTTACTTAAACCTAAGTGACTAAAGGTTCAATAATGCGACATTGTTAGTTGATAATTATACGTAACAAAAAATCGAACTCGTCGATTATAACATTAATCCTTGGGAAATTACAAGATGTATAAAACGTACATTATTAATAGGTTACACGTTGCAGGATTTAAAAGCATCGTTATTCAAGTTTGTATAAAAAAATTCAGAATTTTGTAAAATATTGTTTACATGTATAGACTCGTATGTAACGATATAGCGGCGTACATTTATATTTTACACGAAACTTTACTACAGCTACAACTAATTTTCTAATGAAATCGAGAAATAACATATACCGATATAAAGATCGACACGATTCAATTTTTAATTTCATAGCAAGTGAATTAAATTCCCGATATACGTACCTCTCTGTACCCTTTTCCTGCGTGACGTGCCACTGTAGCGGTGTCAAACGTTTTTTTAATTCTTCTTTATCGATTTCCACAGTCATTCTCCTAATTAACCTTTGGAACAAGTTAAGAAGCATGCAATAATAGCAACTTTAACAATAAAAAAAGAACGCAGTCTGGTTGCCGCGCTTTCTTCAGAACTTCGCAACTATACACCGAGAGAACAGAAGCGGCACTGCTGCCTGCTCCTTTGAAGCATGGACGATCAGATTTCGTGACCTTGAGTTAACCAATCAGCTTCTCTGGCAAATAGATTTGATAATCACGCTTTCGCAGTAACACGTGGCTTTTATAAAGAAAAGCTATATGATGTGACCAGGCCGTACGATTGTTTTTCATTATCACTGTTTAAATTATACATACAAAAAATGTAAAAAATATGTACGTATTCAGTGTGCGCTATATATATATAAAAGTTAATGAAATTTCAATTATTTACAATAGACGAAATAAATTCCATACTTCACGTATAATATAAATGAAAATTATAATTTTCTATTAAAATTAGCTATTGTAATACATTGACAGTGAGAAATGCAACGCATATTTCATATTTGGAAAAAATACAAATCAGTCAGTTTTTATCCTTCACGCAGTTTGCGATCGATACTATAATGTTTTGGAAAGAACAGGAAACATTCATATTCAGAATTAAGTAGCGTTATGAATTAATAACGTTCAAGTGTTTAAACATATGTAGTCACGAACAAAAGTGTTGGTACACTCTTTAAAACAGAATAACTTTTTTAAAATCGATCAGGCCAAACGATTTGAATTTATTTAAAACAAATTAGGAGGATTAGTTTACTACATAATAAATTGCAGTTGATCGCAATCGCGAAAAAAACAGTAAAGGCTACACTTCTTACAACTTCTTCATCTGAGCCTGTAATACAAGTTTAAAAAGTACACTTCCTAAATTTATTAGTTATATACAGTCTGTACATGTATGTACTAATGTTGTACTAATGTACATATGTACATTACTCAGTTTCCATTAGTTGTACTCTCTTCTTATTGTGGCCTACTTTATTTATTATCCGTTTTATTCACTATTTTATTATTTCAACTATTTATTTCAATATGGCATGACAAGGCATATAATATCTAATAACTTGATCGTAATTAAATTACAAAACAAAAAAAAAAAAAAAAGCAAATGTCGTGATCGCTATTCAAAAACGATAAAAATTATAATCTGCGAATGCCCTAAAGTAAGAACCAACATTGGATTCGTTGTAATATTTAATAACCTTTGTCAATAAACGCAATAAAAACAAAAATTAGTAACGCGTTGATCAACGGAACGCTTTCTCTGACTTCGTTGAACCCTCAGATCCAATTTAAAATCTGACTTTGTCGAAGATATTATTCTTTTTCCATCTTTTCGCTTTAGTTATTTAGTTGCTTATTTCTCCTTTGGAACTTTTCCTTTTCACTTTTCGCTTAAAGTACATACATATATGTAGCATGTCACTGATACTTTGACCGTGAGACATGCACGAACCTGGATGGAAGTGAATACTGGAAAGGAAAACTTCTATAACAATTGCAGGAAAAGAATCTACTCTTATTCTTGGTAATCGCACGGATGTCATCCCCATCATAGGGATGGGAGGGTGGGGATCAAATTACAGGTAGGCAATCATGTGAAATCTACATAACGCGCCGGTAAGTTCCAGAGCCAGCCGCGGTCGAGTAGTGTAACACGATCCAGTGTCAGATATCGTTCAGATGATGTATGTATGTATGTCAGTACTAATCGAAGAGTGAAATTTTCTTATCTTTGGCTTTTTTTCAATGAAACTTTGTCAGCGTATTTGTAAGAACATTTTAATTAAAATGAGACCAAATACGGTACAACTTGAATTTTGTATTTACTTACTGATATGTATTTAATTATTATTTATGAAGTAAGCGAATATGTTCGCAAATTATAGCAAACAGAAACGCGTAAAAAACATGTTGATAAAGGTTCTATTCATCACAAATGAAAAATAAAAAAGTTTGATATTTCAGTTAAAGATTTCCTTCCTATTATTTCATATGGAAGCCAAACGTTTCGACACCTAGTCCCTCTTTCTTTTTCACTCGCATTATCCTTTTTCGCGTCTAACATCCATCGGCAGTCTCTACAGGAATAGAAAAGAATCTTGAAGAGAAACTTGAATCTAGGAACAGCAAATAAGCATACAAGCGTATAGGCAAAATTCAATGTACTAAGAGGAACAGTTTTTTTTTCTACAAATATAATAATTAAGCAATAAATTGCTAATAAAGCAATAATTAGACCACCGATGAAGTTATCAGCAAAAATTTACTCAGAATCAAGTACTTAACGACATACGTGAGAATCAACGTCATCAGCGTTGGTGTTCCTTAATATAAATAATTACCAAAATCCGATCATAACTACGTATGCAAGATTGTAAGAAACATCTGTTATAATTCAATTAGAAACGAATATCATCAGTGTATTGGATTTGTGTTTCGAGATAAGTTTTTTCAATCCGGCGACCGACGACCCTTGACTATAAAATAATAACAAATTAATTATAAATATAGTATTAATTATAAGTAAAGTTACTTATTCATAGATTTCAATGAATTTTGGATACGTTCGATATTTCGAATATAGGACATTTTGAACAACTTTTCCCTGTACGTATTCTGTCTATTCAGTGTGTACACTATGACAGTGTATTCTGTCTATATATATGTTGTGCGTTCATGTGACGTGCAGCGCACGCGTTAGTACCTTGGTCGCCTTACTGTTGCGGAAATGTAAGACATTGCGTTGTCTTTCTTTGTCTTTCATACGATAAACTTTGGAAGATTAAAGTTGCAATATTTTTTAAATCAACCGTTTCTCAGCCCCAATATCTTCATACATTCTTCGTAGAGAATAAAAATATGTATCTAGCGGTGTACAAAAAAATATACAATACCATTAGAAAAAGCTATACATTGACATTGAAATCTCTTTAGATAAGAACGTAGAAAGAAATGGTAATATCTTATTAATTTTTCCCCGTCAAGTGTCAAGCAACTTTTATACGAAACATTCTTTTCGCATTTCTGATACTTGGAGATATGTTAATGCGTGGACATTTAAAACGGACATACTGTATTTGGACATTCCGGAAATCGGGGATTGCACTGGGTGCTTAACGTTAATTTATATTTATACATAAAACTATATGCTATAAAAGAATAAATATGTATTTATTAATAATACAAAATGTAATATGAAAATTATTCATTTGCCTACTACAATAATAGTAATAAGAGTAATTTAGTGGCCTTATTTAAATAAATAAAAGTATGTGTGCGCTTTAAATTGTCGGAGTTGCGCAGGATCTGCTGGATTTCTGCTGCCTTTCTGCCGTCTGATTATGCTACGCAGAGCCTGTTACGCTCTGCTGCCAATCTACACGCAAATGGTTATCAGTGTAGTTTTATTAGGCTAGTGTTTTAACGGAGAATGTAACGACGAACACACAAGATATATGACATAGTTTATACTTAACAATTTTATAATTTTATATTCGCTACTTTGTACCAAAGGGAACGGAAAATGAAGAAACAGAAAATAACTAGAAGGAAAAAAACGGATAATGAGTGGAGTTAGACTAAGTAAGACGATACTAAAACAACATGGAAGACAAAGAAATAAGATTAATAACGTCGACACGATAACGTAACAAAGGCAATAAGGTTGATTGGGTCTTTCATACGGGTTAAATTTATTCGAAAGTACTAGAATAATTTATTGGACGGAGTGGTTGATCTGAACTCTATGTAGTTCATGACCGGACATCTTGTCCGCGGTGATTCGGCCATCTGACGAGCGCATGTTCCATAGTTGCAGACGGACGTCACGTGGTCGAATCTGTGTAAGATATTTTTGTATTCGGAAGTTTCCAACATAAAGGTATATTGATCGAAAATTCAGGTAAATATTACGCTAAGGGTAATTCTAGTTGTCATATATACGGTTATAGGCTATACCGATTTGTTTTCCTTTGTATAAATTGTAAAAAAAATAAAAATTGTAAAAAAATGTGGTGCAGCACAGGCGAAATGAACTGTGACGAATAACAACAAGCAGTAGCAGAAGGGTGAAGTAAAGAAGAACAGGAAGAAGAAGCACGTGAATATGTCAGATATGTAAAACCATTGTTGTAGGTTAGACGCGTGAAATTTGAAACAAGTAAGAAAGGAACAAAAAGAGAGAAGAAATTGAGGTTTGTTTGCGAAATGCAAATAGAATAGATAATAGGTAATACGTAAGGCAATATAATTTTGTGGATGGTAGAAGAATAGATTTGTTTGAATTCTAGGAGACTAAAGAACAAATAAAGATACATTTAGGAGATATATGTGTGCGTTGTTTATTTGTCCATTGACCATAAATTGTGAAATTAGGCTTGAAAAATATAGATGACAGATAGAATAGAATTGGGTAATGGAACACCATTATGAAAGGTAGTAATTATGATCTGGAAATATATTAGTACGGAAGAACACCGTTGGAATCTTCTAATTACATGGATGCTATGTGGAAAGTGATTAACGTTAAATGAATTCTATTTAAAGGTATGAAACTTATTAGTAATAATATGGAATGGTATTATTAAAGCTAGTAATTATATAGAATTATATAGAATTACTAGCTTTAATAATATCATTCTATGGTGAGTTATAAGGGTGGATGAGAATTGACGCATTACAGACAGAGCCAGGGAAGAAAAATGTATCCGTTGGAAGAAGGTTGAGCGGGAGGGAATGGAAAAAGGAAATTATTGAAAAGCTTAATGTTATTTGAGAAAGGAAAGTTGGGACTGAAGGAGAATGAAATGTAATTCATTAAGTGGAAAATGGCTGGTGAATGGAAATAACAGTGTAGGATAATAGGATGTGTCTAAAATATTTTTTTGATGAAAAGATAGAAGAAAAAAAGAGCCGTGATTGCGGAAAAAAAGGATTAATTATATGTCGGGTTTACATTAGAATCAGGGTTAGGGGCGTGAAACGAATCTTCGTTTGGATTACACGTGTCGTTATGCAATAGAGAAGACTTCGACTAATGCAAATACGATTATCATAGAACTGGACAAGTAACCGTGGTAATTAGATACTCGAGAAACTAATGACAATGATCTTAGGTTCAATAACGAATCCGCGGTCGACGGGATGATAGATGAACGTACTCACAAAATCTAAGTCGGACGCGTAACGTTCACTGGTCATAAAGGGTTACTCCTTTCATCAATGAGATCGCGAGCGAGAATGCCTTTCCCGTCCCGGTGATGCCACAGAGGGAAACTATATGGGGTGTGTCTGAGGACACGAGATCATCGGATTCGTCGAGGATAGCCTTCGTTCAGAAGGTGAGGGAATTTGGCGTTGCTGCTAATTGGTCAATCTCCATATCGGTGGTTAGAAAAAGATGCTAGCCGTCCTCGAGGGAAAGTTGCTAGTGGGAGACGCCGTTCGTTGAAAAATAGGTCTCTCCTATTTTCCCGTAGCTGGGACAAAGACTGTTTGTTTGAAGGACTTTAGTCAACTAAATCCTAAGATTTATGACGGGCCCTCAGGCTAGCTGAACATGTACTGCGGAGACGCTCTCCTTAAAAGAAATATTTGTAGCGGCACGCGACAGTAAACATTCCAACGGTTTCTGTCCCGTCGCTCGCCACACGCAGATCCTATTCTTCGGGTATGATGGTTACCAGATGCCGACGCGTCTCCACAGTACGCGATCAGCTAGCCCGAGGGCCGTTATAAACACTAAGATCTAGTTACCTAAAGTCCTTCAAACAGACAAACAGTCTTTGTCCCAACTACGGGAAAATAGGGGAGACCTATTTTTCAACGAGCGGCGTCTCCCACTAGCAACTTTCCCTCGAGGGCGGCTTTCTTTTTCTAACTACCCATATGGAGATTGACCGATTAGCAGCAACGTCAATTTCCCTTACTTTCCGAACGAAGGCTATCCCCGACGAATCCGATGATCTCGTGTCCTTAGACACATCCCATCATAGTTTTCCTCTGTGGCATCGTCGGGACGGAAAGTCATTCTTCGGATTCGTTATTGAACCTAGGATCATTGTCATTAGTCTCTCGAGTATCTAATTACCACGGTTACTTGTCCAGTTCTATGATAATCATATTTGCACGAGTCAATGTCTTCTCTATTGCATAACGACAACGTGTAATCCAAACGAAGATTCGTTTCACGCTCCTAACCCTAATTCTAATGTAAACCCGACATATAAATCGTATATCAAATGTTATCCATGTTCGAGTAGAAAGAACGATAGAATCGTTTATATACGGCTGTCTTAGTTAAGATAAATTAAACGTTATCAAATTTCCATGAAAATTAAATTAATAATCGATACGCTGTTGGGCGACACATACACGTCCATTACCACCATTCCTGCCCATTCGACCGCTACGTATCCGTTGCCGCGTTCCAGTGGATCCCCGTGGGCGGACGCCCCCGGTGCTGATGTCCAGGTGACAGCCATCCGTATCTCCGGCCCAGTCCGGAGCGTCCAGGACTCTGTATGGCTCGGCCACCACCGCTAGGGCCATCGTGCTCTCCAGGATGGTTTGAAAGAGCAGGTCTTGTGCCCGTCTTAACCGTCCCAGATTGGTCTGGAGGATGAGCATCTTCTTAATCCCCTAAGTTCATGGCTTCCATCGCTTCCTCCGCTCCAACCTCTTTGCTCGCGGGTTTAGAGTCGGGGATTTCCTGCGGCGAGCCCTCCTTGTTACCGTTTCCTACCGTGAATTCATCGGTCGCGTGTTTGGTTCTGTATAAAGAAAAACTTCGAAACGAATTAATCGTCGCGCGCAATGTCTGTCGTGATCGTGAGGGATGTGAAACTTTTCAGAGTCTAATTAGTCGTCAATTGAAGTTGATCTTGAGTTGGTAGGGCGAGCCTATAATTCAATGTTTCCTCTTGGCAAAAGAAATTGTATTTTGAAGTTACTAGCGGGTCCAGCCGTTCATAAATGTTAATCGACGTTACGATCGAACCGACCGCGGGCCATCGTTCGATAGATCGAATTAAGATCGACCTGCAGATGCTTCGATGATATCCAAATTTTTTTCAATAGCTTTTCTACCCTTTCAACTTCATTTTTGCCGATTAAAAATATAGAATCGTATACGAACCATTTCTCCCTTCTTATTAAAATATTATACTATTGCATCATTAAAATATTGAAACGTTAAAATATAAAATTTCTTTCATCGAGACATTAAAGGACTTCGATTGAGAAAGAGATCTATCCAAGCACCTGTAACTTATTATTACAAAAAAATAAGCTAAAATCTGTTATATCAAGTCTAAGCGTGCAAAAGCCCAATGATGTGTTTGCTTTCTAGCGATAAACTGTTTCAAACGAGTTCTCTCTATTATGGCTGGTACTGTAGAAATCCTTCGTCAAGGCACTCGTTAAATAAGAAGAAAATTCTGAAAGAACGAAAATCTCCGTAGAAATTGGAGAAATGAAAATTGAATAAAATCTGACTTTCCAACGAAAAATCATTTTTCGAACCTCTCTGCGATACTCGTCTTAGAATGAGAATGGAAACTAATCAATTTGAGATGAAGATAAAGATGACATTCGTCAGACTTTCGCCAGATTCGAGAATGATCGTTACTCTTTCTCCGTCTTTCGTTTAATTTCTCAATGGCCTAATCGCAGCAAGCTGGAGTCCATACTGAACGTGTATCATAGTTATTAATCGCGCCATGTCATTTGCCAGGAACAACATGAAATAAATTTTTATTAAAAAAAAAGACCAGCTACAATAAATCGAATCATTTTATACCTTCCTACGAAAATTCACACCCATGAAATCTTCGACAAGTTCACTCCTGTAATGATTACTTACCGGATGATTTTAAAAACAGTACGAGTTTACGGTTGTACGAACTATTTTATAAAGAAGATAGTTATCCGATGATGTTAAAAACCTGAGCATAATGGAGATGTACGTACAACAGATACTCACGGGAAAAACCAACGAGACTAATAATAAAATCAATGAATTAGAAAAAAAGAGCTATAGGCAAACATAATATACAGTGGCATAATCTATTATAAAAGAAGCTTGCTGAATATGACAAACATTGACGAATACTAATTGAATAAAATCATTTAGTTAACTTTCATAGAATTTGATATTTCTTCGAGGAATCAATAAGTCTCCCACTAATAGCCTAATACATCGATAGATTTAACGAAGAAATACCTAACCGCGATTACAGCCAATGAGTTCATATTATTCGCTACATAATTAATAACTGTATCATGTACGGCGATGCAGGCGGCATTGAAGAAATAAAGCCATTTTATGTTACAACTATGACGAGTAAATTTACTCGTTTAACTTGAGAGGAATTAAAAAGGTACATGACTTTTAAATAAGCATTAAATAAGAATTTTAAATATCGCAAGCAGTGATGTAGGTGTTATTCAAGAAACAAGAACATTTTATTTTTTAATTAGCACGAGTAAATGAACGAATATCGATAATATAATATAACGCTTAATATGAATATTATCCGTCTGATTATTTAATAGCTTAACTTATTTCACAGTAACGTTATCGATTGCCGTTAGGCTTTGTTTCTCCTTTTTGTCCAAACTAATTGATAGTCGAAAACTAGTATCAAGGAGGTATGAATTTAGTCTTAGTTTGTAGAAATTATTAAAATGATAAAAATGGATATCGTATTAAATCTTTAAAGATGCCAATTTAAGATAAAAATTAAGAAATCGTTCAATTTGATTTCGTTATAATGGAAAAACCGTCCCCTGCTATGTGAAAATATCGTTACCGTTTGATTAACAAACCGGCATCTTGTCAAAGTATATAAGGAACACGGAAGTCGCGCGCGAGCTCTTTTGTGCCTGAAATTCCGGAGAGTGAACATCGAAGAAGAATTTAAATATAAGGTAAATAAAACAAAAAATATCAAATAACAACATTGCAACTAGCACTTTACAACGTCTAAACCATTAATTTATAACACTTAAGTTATTAATTTATAACATTTAAACCATTAATTTATAACACTTAAGTTATTAATTTATAACATTTAAGCCATTAATTTATAACATTTAAGGAATTAATTTATAACGCCAAAACTATTAATTTATAACATTTATGCTATTAATTTATTACATTTAAGCTATTAATCTACAACATCCAAGCTACTAATTTACAATATTTAAACTATTAATTTATATCATTTAGGCTATTAATTTACAACATCTAAGCCATTAATTTACAACATTTAAACTGTTATTGTATACATTTATGCTATTAATTTATAAAATTTAAGATATTAATTTATAACATTTAAGCCATTAATTTGTAACTTTTAAACTATTAATTTATAACATTTAAGCTATTAATTTACAACATTTAAACTATTAATTTATAACATTTAAGCTATTAATTTATAACGTCTAGGCCATTAATTTGTAACTTTTAAACTATTAATTTATAACATTTAAGCTATTAATTTGCAACATTAAACTATTAATTTACAACATTTAAACTGTTAGTTTATACATTTAAGCCATTAATTTATAACATTTAAGCCGTTAATTTCTAACATTTAAACTATTAATTTATAACATTCAAGCCATTAATTTATAAAGTTTAAGCCATTAATTTACAACATTTAAACTGTTATTTTATACATTTATGCTATTAATTTATAACATTTAAGCTATTAATTTACAACATTTAAACTGTTATTTTATACATTTAAGCCATTCATTTCTAACATTTAAACTATTAATTTCTAATATTTAAGCCATTAATTTCTAACATTTAAACTATTAATCTATATCATCTAGGTCATTAATTTGTAACATTTAAGCCATTAATTTATAACACTCAAACTATTAATTTATAACATTTAAACTATCAATTTCTAACATTTAAGCTATTAATTTATAACGTCTAAGCCATTAATTTATAACATTTAAGCAAATAATTAGCAACGATTAAACTATTAATTTATAGCAACTGAAACATTAATTGACAACATGTAAAACATTAATTTATAAGAATCACACCATTCTTCAAGGAATCAATAAGAAACACCTAACCGTGATTACAGCCAATTAGATCATATTGTTCGCTACATAATTAATAACTGTATCACGTACAGCGATACAGGCGGTATTGAAGAAATAAAGCCATTTTATGTTACAACTATGACGAGTAAATTTACTCGTTTAACTTGAGAGGAATTAAAAAGGTACATGACTTTTAAATAAGCATTAAATAAGAATTTTAAATATCGCAAGAAGTGATGTAGGTGTTATTCAACAAACAAGAACATTTTATTTTTTAATTAGCACGAGTAAATGAACGAATATCGATAATATAATATAACGCTTAATATGAATATTATCCGTCTGATTATTTAATAGCTTAACTTATTTCACAGTAACGTTATCGATTGCCGTTAGGCTTTGTTTCTCCTTTTTGTCCAAACTAATTAATAGTCGAACAGTCATATTAAAGAAGTGTGAATTTAGTCTTAGTTTGCAGAAACTATTAAAATGATAAAAATGGATATCGTATTAAATCGTTAAAGATTCCAATTTACGATAAAAATTAAGAAATCGTTCAATTTGATTTTGTTATAATGGAAAAACCGTCTCCTGCTATGTCAAAAAATCGTTACCGTTTGATTAACAAACCGGCATCTTGTCAAGGTATATAAGGAACACGGAAGTCGCGCGCGAGCTCTTTTGTGCCTGAAATTCCGGAGAGTGAACATCGAAGAAGAATTTAAATATAAGGTAAATAAAACAAAAAATATCAAATAACAACATTGCAACTAGCAATTTACAACGTCTAAACCATTAATTTATAACACTTAAGTTATTAATTTATAACATTTAAACCATTAATTTATAACACTCAAGTTATTAATTTATAACATTTAAGCCATTAATTTATAACATTTAAGGAATTAATTTGTAACTTTTAAACTATTAATTTATAACATTTATGCTATTAATTTACAACATATAAACTATTAATTTATAACATTTAAGCTATTAATTTATAACGTGTAGGCCATTAATTTACAACATTTAAACTGTTATTGTATACATTTATGCTATTAATTTATAACATTTAAGCTATTAATTTATAACATTTAAGCCATTAATTTGTAACTTTTAAACTATTAATTTATAACATTTAAGCTATTAATTTGCAACATTAAACTATTAATTTACAACATTTAAACTGTTAGTTTATACATTTAAGCCATTAATTTATAACATTTAAGCCGTTAATTTCTAACATTTAAACTATTAATTTATAACATTCAAGCCATTAATTTATAAAGTTTAAGCCATTAATTTACAACATTTAAACTGTTATTTTATACATTTATGCTATTAATTTATAACATTTAAGCTATTAATTTACAACATTTAAACTGTTATTTTATACATTTAAGCCATTCATTTCTAACATTTAAACTATTAATTTCTAATATTTAAGCCATTAATTTCTAACATTTAAACTATTAATCTATATCATCTGGGTCATTAATTTGTAACATTTAAGCCATTAATTTATAACACTCAAACTATTAATTTATAACATTTAAACTATCAATTTCTAACATTTAAGCTATTAATTTATAACGTCTAAGCCATTAATTTATAACATTTAAGCAAATAATTAGCAACGATTAAACTATTAATTTATAGCAACTGAAACATTAATTGACAACATGTAAAACATTAATTTATAAGAATCACACCATTCTTCAAGGAATCAATAAGAAATACCTAACCGTGATTACAGCCAATTAGATCATATTGTTCGCTACATAATTAATAACTGTATCACGTACAGCGATGCAGGCGGTATTGAAGAAATAAAGCCATTTTATGTTACAATTATAACGAGTAAATTTACTCGTTTAACTTGAGGAGAATTGAAAAGGTACCTGACTTTTAAATAAGCATTAAATAAGAATTTTAACTATCGCAAACAGTGATGTAGGTGTTATTCAAGAAAAAGGAACATTTCATTTTGTAATTAGAACGAGTAAATGAACGAATATCGATAATATAATATAACGCTTAGTATGAATTTTATCGGACTGATTATTTAATACCTTAACTTATTTCACAGTAACGTCATCGTCTGCCGTTAGGCTTTTTTCCCTTTTTTGTTCAAACTAATTAATAGTCGAACAGTCATATTAAAGAAGTGTGAATTTAGTCTTAGTTTGCAGAAACTATTAAAATGATAAAAATGGATATCGTATTAAATCTTTAAAGATGCCAATTTAAGATAAAAATTAAGAAATCGTTCAATTTGATTTCGTTATAATGGAAAAACCGTCCCCTGCTATGTGAAAATATCGTTACCGTTTGATTAACAAACCGGCATCTTGTCAAAGTATATAAGGAACACGGAAGTCGCGCGCGAGCTCTTTTGTGCCTGAAATTCCGGAGAGTGAACATCGAAGAAGAATTTAAATATAAGGTAAATAAAACAAAAAATATCAAATAACAACATTGCAACTAGCACTTTACAACGTCTAAACCATTAATTTATAACACTTAAGTTATTAATTTATAACATTTAAACCATTAATTTATAACACTTAAGTTATTAATTTATAACATTTAAGCCATTAATTTATAACATTTAAGGAATTAATTTGTAACTTTTAAACTATTAATTTATAACATTTATGCTATTAATTTACAACATATAAACTATTAATTTATAACATTTAAGCTATTAATTTATAACGTCTAGGCCATTAATTTACAACATTTAAACTGTTATTGTATACATTTATGCTATTAATTTATAACATTTAAGCTATTAATTTATAACATTTAAGCCATTAATTTGTAACTTTTAAACTATTAATTTATAACATTTAAGCTATTAATTTGCAACATTAAACTATTAATTTACAACATTTAAACTGTTAGTTTATACATTTAAGCCATTAATTTATAACATTTAAGCCGTTAATTTCTAACATTTAAACTATTAATTTATAACATTCAAGCCATTAATTTGTAACTTTTAAACTATTAATTTATAACATTTAAGCTATTAATTTATAACGTCTAGGCCATTAATTTACAACATTTAAACTGTTATTGTATACATTTATGCTATTAATTTATAACATTTAAGCTATTAATTTATAACATTTAAGCTATTAATTTGTAACTTTTAAACTATTAATTTATAACATTTAAACTATTAATTTATAACATTTAAGCTATTAATTTGTAACGTCTAGGCCATTAATTTACAACATTTAAACTGTTTTTGTATACATTTATGCTATTAATTTATAACATTTAAGCTATTAATTAATAACATTTAAGCCATTAATTTGTAACTATTAAAGTATTAATTTATAACATTTAAGATATCAATTTACATCATTTAAATTATTAACTTATAACATTTAAGCTATTAATATATAATATTTAAGCCATTAATTTACAACATTTAAACTATTAATTTATAACATTTAAGCTATTAATTTGTAACGTCTAGGCCATTAATTTACAACATTTAAACTGTTATTGTAGACATTTATGCTATTAATTTCTAACATTTAAGCTATTAATTTTTAACGTGTGGGCCATTAATTTCTAACTTTTAAGCTATTAATCTACTACATCCAAGCTACTAATTTACAATATTTAAACTAATAATTTATAACATTTCAGCTATTAATTTATAACATTTAAGCCATTAATTTACATTATTTAAACTGTTATTGTATACATTTATGCTATTAATTTATAACATTTAAGCTATTAATTTGCAACATTTAAACCATTAATTTATATCATCTGAGCCATCAATTTATAACATTTGAGCCATTTATCTAAAACAATTACTCCATTAATTCCTAACAGTTATACCAATAATCTATAACCACATTCTCCCATTAATTCAAAGTAGTTATGCTCTTAATTTATAGCAGTTGTACCGTTAATCGGTTGTAGCTCTGCATTCATTGATTTAAATCAATACCATCAATTCGTAGTGAGTGAATTAATGATTTATTTTGTTTCATTTTATTAACGAAATCTATCAAGTCTTTGAAGTACTATTTTATTTCTATGTAGCATTATTTTTTAATTTTCAATACAGTATTTAATTTCTCATTTCACTATTTCGTAGAAAACCTGTCTTAACACAGAGTGTAATCTTAAGATGTAATTTTCCATGTCTGCTCGAAACTAAGGAAACAACACCATATTCATGGAATCAAGGAAGCGAGTGCAATTTAACCGAATGCAACCACATCTTCTCTGTAGCTGGACATAAGTCAGAGGACATTTCAAATCATGTTGTTGTTTTGCCTCGGAGTATCAAGACCGTTAGATTGCAAGTAATGTAAGAACAAATAAACTCCGGGCAAAACAATATTGCCGCTACAATGTCGCTTTATTATAAAATAATTTTACATCTCTGCTTCCAATGCTTAAAAACTGTTTATGTAAATGGGACCCGAGCGTAGTTACCTCCTCGTGGTGGGTCCCGGTAATTGGTATCGTTTCCCAAATAATAATACACCAAGTACTATTTTGAATATTAGTATTATTATTTGAGAAACGATATCAAGCTAAAAACTACTTCAATATAGTCTGGTCTTGATCATCCAAAATAGTTTTGGTGATCTAGACCGGACTAAGACCCCCCCGCGGGGGCGCCGTGGGACATCGTGGGACATCGCGGGACACCGTGGGACATCGCGGGACACCGTGGGATGCGAGCGTTTTAGTCTTAATTAATCTTAAGATAGATACCTATGTTATGTGCATTGTAAGCTCATTCTGTACAAAGATACTTATCTATCTTGGAACGAAAAATAAAAATCTCGTCTCTCGTGATGCCCTCGGTTACCACATTGGAAAAATTGTTCTCACGATTTATCGGTTCACGGTCGCTCAGTTCTTTCAAACCGTAGCGTGACGTACTCGCTCGCGCGTATTCCGGGTACGTGCGGGTCAACGTGCACTGGGCAACTCTTTGGATTCGTAAGTCGCCCCAAGCACACCTCTGTCTTGATGACTACTCGACGACTGCTCGTCGTTTGCCTCGAATCACGGGAGTTGTCATCGCACCGGTGATACCTGCGATCCGCGATACTGTCCGATTGGTACTTCGGTACTCGGGCAGAGACCTGCATTTCACGTCCTCCGTAATCCTGTTCAAGTGACGAACCCGCGGGGGTGGACCCCACTGTTCAGTTGGGGCCTTGCCTTCGTAATCCTGTTCAGCGGTCCCTCCCCGGGCCTTCATTTGTTCAGTTGGAGTGTGTTAAATCGCAGGCCTATTTGCTGGATCGCTAGTATCATCGGTCGGTGCCATCGACCGTGATAAGATCCAGACGACGTGACAGGAATCGGGCGAAGGTCAATGTTTGGGCTTTCCGCTGAACCTTAGGGTTATCCGGTGCACGGGGGTACGTTATGTAGGTTTGTTAGTTCTTTCGAGAGATCGTGATTTCGTTCGTTCCGGGTGCGCCGCGGTTTTTCTTCCATCGTCTGATTGTTGGGGCTCCCTTTTCGTAGTAGCCTCATATTGTTTCTTTCGTTCCAAGTTAGACAAATGTGTCTTTGATACCGAATGCGGCCAATAGGGTTGCGAATTTTTGTACTGATCGATGTAATCGATGTGTGGGAGATAGATGGTGTGTTATGTATGTTGTTTTACGTTTGTAAAGATTCGTGTAACTGCTGCGTAGGAGATAGGTGTTTCGCGGTTAGGCTACGAAATAACTATCTCTTTACGCAGGCCCATGAAGTAGAGTCAGAACTCGACATTCTTGCCAGTAGGTTGAATGTCGAGACCGATGCATAATGTTGAATCACTCATGGGCGGGTCTCGTGCGTAGTCACCTCCTCGTGGTGAGACCTGGTAATTGGCATCCTTTTCCAAAAATTAATCAGTTGATTAATCTTTGGAAAACGATGCCAAGCTAAGAACTACGCACCAGTCCAGTTTGGGTCTCCAAAAGCCTCCAAAAGAATTTTGGATGATCTACACTGGACTGCACCGTGGGACATCGTTGGACACCGTGGGACGTCGTCGGTCCAGTGTGGGTCACCAAATGCCGCGAAAAGAATTTTGGCTGATCTACACTGGACTGCAACGTGGGACATCGTCGGTCCAGTGTGGGTCACCAAATGCCGCGAAAAGAATTTTGGATGATCTACACTGGACTGCCACGTGGGACATCGTCGATCCAGTGTGGGTCACCAAATGCCGCGAAAAGAATTTTGGATGATCTACACTGGACTGCAACGTTGGGCGCCGTGGGACACCGTGGAACACCGTGGGACACCGTGGGACACCGTGGGACACCGTGGGACACCGTGGGACACCGTGGGACACCGTGGGACACCGTGGGACACCGTGGGACACCGTGGGACACCGTGGGACACCGTGGGCCACCGTGGGACACCGTGGGACACCGTGGGACACCGTGGAACACCGTGGGACACCGTGGGACACCGTGGGACACCGTGGGACACCGTGGGACACCGTGGGACACCGTATGACACCCTGGGACACAGCGGGACATGGTGGGATATGTCTTGGCTATGTCGAATCCATTCTGAGCTCATTCTGTACAATGATACTTATCTGACTTGGAACGAGATATAAAAATCTATTCTTTTTTCCCACTGAATCTTGCGGTTATTTTGTGCACAGGGGTGCGTCGCGGGAGTCCATTGATTCTTCTGAAAGATCCCGATGTATGAAATCATTCTCTTATTTCAAACCAATTTTTAACGAATTATCTTATTGTTTCAAATTGAGTTATAACGTCATAAACTTGCAAATTAGTAACAGGTAGATTCAAATACCTCGAAACAAGGTTTCGCGCGCGTTTGCACAGTATTCTTTAAATATATTTAGTGGCGGACTTTTGAATTCTTGCAAATATTTTCCATTATTTAAAACACGCGACTGTAGTGTATTATTGGAATGTATATTTCGTATTCTAATAATGAAAATTCACAGTATATATTCTAATTGCGAACAATATAATTCTTGCAAACGATTGCATTGCATTCACGTTATTCATGAGCATTTGTTTGCTATCGAAAAGTATCTCACAATTTTCAACTAAATAATATTTTTCAAACTTGTTCCAATTTCTTAATAATAATTTTTAAGCGTACAAAAATAGCAGTATTTTCTAAATAAACGATCGATAGGAAAAAGAAGAAAATTGTCGAAACGACGTTTCGCTTCTTCCTCTCACCCCCCCCCCCCCCCCGCCCTTAAACAACCACCATTTCCACCACTGGACTTTACACGGTTCCTGCCTGATGTTAGTCTCCCTGATGATATTCGCTGGGGTGGCGCAGCATCCATGGTACGTCCTCTGTTTCTCCGCATCGAACGGTGAGTCGCATGCATTTTTGTTCCTCCGGTCACTCAATCATGTCGTAGGATGAAAGGTCCGAATCGGCACGGGTGACCGGTTGTATTACGTAGAATTTTGTTGCGAGCATAGTGACCGCGGGTATTTCTTATACCCGTGAGTAGTAACATTCTTTTTTTAAATTTATTAGTTTAGGATAGGTCTTCTTGCACAGCGCGATTATAATAATTAGTTTAAATACATACACTTGAGAATATATTCGTGTTATTTCTAAATATGCATGTTAACATTCCGTATAAATATTTGCAAATGGCAAATATGTACACGAATATACCTGTTTAACATAAACATACTTGATTTTAAACAATGAATTAATCGTGATAATATCAAGTCACGTCAGTTTATTTCATTTCGGTTAGAATTTAAAATATGAGTCAAAATTCATTTTTTTCCCGTACAAGAATGTGTGAAATTTTACGTGCAAGAAGATACTTCGCGACAGGCAGATTTTTGAATCAAAGCAATAATTTTGAACACTGCTTCTGCACTTTCGAGTATATGCTTTGATAAAGAGATCGCCTGAGATTATTTCTTTCTTAGTAATATATTTAGAGTCAATTATTCCATTTGATCGAGCCTCAGTCTTTTTCAATTAGCGCTACCTGTTTTGCAATATTAAAGTTTTGTTCTGATTTATTAAATTAATAAAGTAGAGTTACTTAGTTACTATTAAATCAATAAAGTAGATTTAATCAGAAACGATGTAGTAAAATATAAAATCAGAGAACGTTAGTCCGTTAAATAAAAATTACACAAACTAATAATTTTTTTAGATCAGGATTTTCAGGTTTAACCCTTTCCGTGCCCATTGTCAGGACCTCATTCACGTGCCCAGGAGCTACTTGAATGGGAGAAAGACACTGGGCACGATGATCTAGAATTAAGTAATGTAATAATTTGTCAGCGACTGACGATGTGTTAGTGTACCGTGCACGACGTATTTTCCACGTTATGTGTGTGTGTTGTTAGGCCGTGGAACTGCGTCGCTTTTTTTCATTCGTTAAAACATCAAATATTAAAAATGTCGAAACATATATCGATTCAATTTACGTCTCGATACAATCACAATTTGTGATAATATCGCCCACGCGATTAAGTGTAACCACGCTTTAAATGTTGCCGTAAATTAGAATTATAATTCCAAGTTTACTTACATTTATTTTAACGATATCATTTCCTCAGACGTGTTTTATCACGTTTTACGCAATGGTCACTAGCCTTCGTCAGTCGATTTCAGGAAAACGGTACGTACCTTAGAGTGTGCATGGTGTGTGTTAAGCTCGGGTGTCGGAGGCGTCCCGGGACGTCCTCTCTAGTGTAGGACCTTTGCGCCCGAGCGTTTGTGTGAGAACCGTGGAGCGAGTGTGTTGGTGTGCCTGTTTTGCCATTTTTAAATATAGCGCTAGGTAGGATAGGTAGTATACTTTCTGGTATGTCTGTTAATTATAAGTAGGTAGGGCCGGGCAGGTTGGCACAGTCTCTGGTCGGGTAGGCGCGTTTTCGTGTAGCCAACCTGTTTCTGGACATATTTGGAAAATCGACGGTGAAACTGGCACGAGTAGAGCATGCACTCGTCTCTGGTTTTGCCTTTCGATTTTTCGAATTTCGCGGTCGCGGTCGCGAGTGGGCTCGAAACGAACGTATATTGCTCGAGCACGCACATGCGAGTGGGCAACGATCACTGCTGTGATCGTTGGTCAGTCCATGTGCACTTCAATCAGCTTCCGCGGTTTATATTTTTATTTTACCTTGGTAAGTTTTTTTTTTTGTTTGCGATTTAGAAGTCTCGAGCTTAGATTTAAGTTTCAGCGGGCATTGCGCCCGAAGAAAGAAGGGGCTATAAGCCGAAGAGGCCCGGCAAACTGCCACTCAAGAGGGCAACTACTAATGGCTCTCCATCCTCTGGGTCATCCAGAGCATGGGAAGTCATTATTGTTACTACTTTGTCACTATGCTCGATTTTAGTACTTGTAGTAGTAGTAGCTTTTTTGACCGATGTATATATCGGTCCATCGTCCCATTGGGCAAATCGCGATTTTTCTTATTAGTGTTGCGACAAATTAATTACGGGTTGTATTAGAGTTGCAAAATAACATCGCGGCTTTCCATTAGTGCGGCGAGAAAATGATTACGGTTTGAATTAGAGTTGCGATAAAATGATAATCGCGTTTGCTTTAGAGTTGCGAATTACGATGTCGCGATTGTCTTTTGCAAATTTTATTATAAATTTTTAGAATTTCTTATAGAATTATACGTATCAGAATTTATTCTGTTTTCTATTGTTAAAAATTAGATTATAAAAATGTTAGTTTTCAGTTAATTTTATAGTATTACAAGTAGCAATATCAGAATATTTAAAGTAGCTTTTTCATATAGTAAATAGTAATTTTTATTTGAATTCACTATAAGAATTAGCGTTGCGATAATGAATGATCGCGTTTTGTTATGTAGAGTTGCGTTTACAAAATGCCCAAACCCCCCGACTGCATTGGTCGGACACTGTTCCTGGATCACACGATACAGCTGCAAGAGTTGTACAAGTGTGATCGTTCATCGGCAACCTCCTAAATGGTTGCACTGCGATATGTCAGCGCCCCACTCGCGATTTTTCTTATTAGTGTTGCGATAAATTAATTACGGGTTGTATTAGAGTTGCGAGATGACATCGCGGCTTTTTATTAGTGTGACGAGAAAATGATTACGGTTTGAGTTAGAGTTGCGATAAAATGATAATCGCGTTTGCTTTAGAGTTGCGAATTACGATATCGCGATTGTCTTTTGCAAATTTTATTATGAATATTTAGAATTTATCCTATTTTCTATTGCTTAAAATTAGATTATAGAAATGTTAATTTTCAATTAATTTTATAGTATTGCAAGTAGCAATATCAGAATATTTAAAGTAGCTTTTTCATATAGTAAATAGTAATTTTTATTTGAATTCACTATAAGAATTAGCGTTGCGATAATGAATGATCGCGTTTTGTTAAGTAGAGTTGCGTTTACAAAATGCCCAAACCCCCCGACTGCATTGGTCGGACACTGTTCCTGGATCACACGTACAGCTGCAAGAGTTGTACAAGTGTGATCGTTCATCAGCAACCTCTTAAATGGTTGCACTTTGATCTCTCGCTATTAGTGTTGCGTATTGCTTAAATACGAGTGCGTAGATTTATACTTATTAGCGTTGCGTATCAAATATCGGGAATTTTCAGGCTTAATTTTTTTTTTAATGGTAGATTAATTGATATTGCAGATATAACGAAGCACTCATCGCGTTTGATTTTGAAAATTTTCTGCTTCATAAATATTTGTAGTAAATTAGTGTTGCGAAACAAGAATATTCAGTTCCACTCTCGGCGTGTTGATCGGGTTTATATAGAGTGGAATACGATTGAATTTTAGTAGCCCTTCTGGCTACTGCTTTGTTTCCTTTTCAGCGCCCCTTATTACCACGTTTATTACTGAAAATACTGCTATAAGACATATTTCTTTGTCAGCGTTAACGTTACCATAACTGCTAAAATACAGAAATTTATTACGAATGTATATTATATATAGATTTACATATTTGAAACTGTGAGCGATTTCATGCGCAACAAAGTATTATAATGAAATATCTTAAAGTTGCTATGAAGGCTTCAAATATTTTTTAAAATTTAATTCATTGCAATTGGAATTTCCGCTGGTGATTGTTCGTTCTTAGAACCATAACTTTTAACATTTCTTCGACCGCGATATTTTCAATCTTTCAACAGTAATGTAGAATTTTATAAATATTCGAATTTCATAGTGAATTTTTAATTCAGATTAAATTCAATTACTTAAAATTCTTGTTTTCAACGTAACCCTAGTTTCGATTAAAAAGATACAAATGATTCTCTATATTTGCTAAAATTTAATCAATAGTAATTTGATCTATAATTAACCATTATTAGTAGTTTATTTTTCATGTATAAAATGTTCTCGTTTTAAAAATACCTGTTTCTTTCATATACCACATCAAGTAAATGAGTTTGCTTCAAATTTATCAATTAGCAGAAAGTAGATTTCAATTACATATATGAACATTTCATAGCATATTAAATATGTATGCTAGATACCCAAATGATTTTTCTTCCATTGTCTAATTGTTCAGGCTTCTTCCCGTTTCCCCATTTTTAAAAGAAGCATATTGCGGTAACGTTGGAGTATATAACTTTTCGATATTTTCATAAGTTTAGTACAATGAGTCGTATGTCTCTTCTGCAAGACTCTAAATTGTATATGCAGTGTCAATAGTTGCATTTCCATTCTTTCGTTCCAAGTTAGACAAATGTATCTTTGATACAGAATGTTGCCAGTATGGTACCGAATTATTGTACAATGTTTGTGCTGATAGATGTAATCGTTTTCGCAGATTAATCAGTTGATTAACGTTTGGAAAACCACAACATCCATAAATACAAGCATTGCACAATAATTCAATACCAAGCTAAGAACCACGCTAATACAGTCCAGTTTGGATTACGAAAAGCCACGAAGAGAATTTTGGATAATCTAAACTGGACTGCAACGTGGGACGCCGTTGGACGCCGTTGGACACCGTTGGACGCCGTGGGATACCGTCGGTCCAGTTTGGGTCTCCAAAAGCCTCCAACAGAATTTTGGATGATTTAGACTGGACTGCAACGCGGGACACCGTGGGATACCGTCGGTCCAGTTTGGGTCTCCAAAAGCCTCCAACAGAATTTTGGATGATCTAGACTGGACTGCAACATGGGACATCGTGGGATACCGTCGGTCCAGTTTGGGTCTCCAAAAGCCTCCAACAGAATTTTGGATGATCTAGACTGGACTGCAACATGGGACATCGTGGGATACCGTCGGTCCAGTTTGGGTCTCCAAAAGCCTCCAACAGAATTTTGGATGATCTAGACTGGACTGCAACGTGGGACACCGTGGGATACCGTCGGTCCAGTTTGGGTCTCCAAAAGCCTCCAACAGAATTTTGGATGATCTAGACTGGACTGCATCGTGGGACACCGCGGGATACCGTCGGTCCAGTTTGGGTCTCCAAAAGCCTCCAACAGAATTTTGGATGATCTAGACTGGACTGCAACGTGGGACACCGTGGGATACCGTCGGTCCAGTTTGGGTCTCCAAAAGCCTCCAACAGAATTTTGGATGATCTAGACTGGACTGCAACGTGGGACACCGCGGGATACCGTCGGTCCAGTTTGGGTCTCCAAAAGCCTCCAACAGAATTTTGGATGATCTAGACTGGACTGCAACGTGGGACACCGCGGGATACCGTCGGTCCAGTTTGGGTCTCCAAAAGCCTCCAACAGAATTTTGGATGATCTAGACTGGACTGCAACGTGGGACACCGCGGGATACCGTCGGTCCAGTTTGGGTCTCCAAAAGCCTCCAACAGAATTTTGGATGATCTAGACTGGACTGCAACGTGGGACACCGCGGGATACCGTCGGTCCAGTTTGGGTCTCCAAAAGCCTCCAACAGAATTTTGGATGATCTAGACTGGACTGCAACGTGGGACACCGCGGGATACCGTCGGTCCAGTTTGGGTCTCCAAAAGCCTCCAACAGAATTTTGGATGATCTAGACTGGACTGCAACGTGGGACACCGCGGGATACCGTCGGTCCAGTTTGGGTCTCCAAAAGCCTCCAACAGAATTTTGGATGATCTAGACTGGACTGCAACGTGGGACACCGCGGGATACCGTCGGTCCAGTTTGGGTCTCCAAAAGCCTCCAACAGAATTTTGGATGATCTAGACTGGACTGCAACGTGGGACACCGCGGGATACCGTCGGTCCAGTTTGGGTCTCCAAAAGCCTCCAACAGAATTTTGGATGATCTAGACTGGACTGCAACGTGGGACACCGTGGGATACCGTCGGTCCAGTTTGGGTCTCCAAAAGCCTCCAACAGAATTTTGGATGATCTAGACTGGACTGCAACGTGGGACATCGTTGGACAGCGTTGGACACCGTTGGACCTCGTTGGACATCGTTGGACACCGTTGGACACCGTTGGACATCGTTGGACAACGTTGGACACCGTTGGACATCGTAGGACGCCGTGGGACATCGTGGGACACCGTGGGACACCGTGGGACACCGTGGGACACCGTTGGACAACGTTGGACAGCGTTGGACACCGTTGGACATCGTGGGACGCCGTGGGACATCGTGGGACATCGTGGGACATCGTGGGACATCGTGGGACATCGTGGGACACCGTGGGATATCGTGGGATGCGTACGTTTTAGTCTTAATTAATCGTAAGGTAGATACCTATGTTAAGTGCATTGTGAGCTCATTCTGTACAACGACATTTATCTACCTTAGAACGAAAAAAAGAAAAATCTCGTCTCCCTTCACTCGCTTACCACACAGTACTTATTGTACTCGCGATTTATCGGTTCGCGATCACTCAGTTTTTTCAAACCGTAGCGTGACGTACTCGCTCGAGCGTATTCCGCGTACGTGGGGGTCAACGTGCACTGGACAACTCTTTGGATTCGTAAGTCGCCCCAAGGACACCTCTGTCTTGGTGACTGCTCGACGACTGCTCGACGTTCGCATCGGATCGCGGGAGTCGTCGTCGCTCCGGTGATGCTAGCGAATCTGTTGGGGATTCAGTCGTGGATCTGCAGTCCTGTCCGATGGGTACTTTGGTACTCGGGCAGGGACCTGCAATTTCACGTCCTCCGTAATTCTGTTCGGGCCCGCGGGAGTGGACCCCACTGTTCAGTGGAGGTCAATGCCTTCGTAATCCTGTTCAGCGGTCCCTCCCCGTGAGTGGACCCCACTGTTCAGTTGAGGCCTCTTGCCTTCGTAATCCTGTTCAGCGGTCCATCCCCGGGTTCCACATGTTCAGTTGGAGTGTGTTAAGTTGCTGGCCTATGTGCTGGATCCACGGCTGAATTACCCGTGGATCACTGGCATCATCGGTCGGCGCCATCGACCGCGACTCGTGTAAGTTTCGAACAGCGAAACAGGAATCGAGTTACGGTCAATTCTTGGGCTTTCCGCTGAACCTCGGGGTTATCTCGTGCACGGGGGTACGTCGCGTAGGTTTGTGAGTTCGTTCGAGAGATCGCGATCTCGTTCGTTGCGGGCGCGGCGCGATTTTTGTCCTTTATCATCTGATTCATCGGGCATTTTCTTGTTTTCCCATTTTTAAGGGATACTTATTGAGATCACGTTAGAGTTTATAACTTTTCAGTATCTTCAATATCTTACAGTGTCGCAAAAATAGAACGTTAACTAGTTTAGTACAGCGACTCGTATGTCCCTTCTGCGAGACACGAAATGGTATATACAGTGTCAGTAGCTACATTTTCTTCGTTTCATTCCAAGTTAGATAAATGTGTGTTTGATACCGAATGATGCCAGTAGGGATGCGAATTATTGTACGATATTTGTACTGATCGATGTAATCGTTGTGTGGGAGATGGATTTTGCGTTACGTAGGCTTTGTTCTACGTTTGTAAAGATTCATGTAAGCGCTGCGTTGGAGATATGTGTTTCGCAGTTAGGCTACGAAACAACTATTTCCATACGCAGGCCCATGGTTAAGTAGAGTCAAAACTCGACATTCTGCCAACAGGTTGAATGTCGAGATCGAAAGTGTAGTGTTACATAACCCATGGGCGGGTCTCGTGCGTAGTCACCTCCTCGTGGTGGGACCTGGTAATTGGCATCCTTTTCCAAAATTAATCAGTTGATTAATCTTTGGATAACGATGCCAAGCTAAGAACTACGCAACAGTCCAGTTTGGATCACCAAAAGCCCCTAAGAGAATTTTGGATGATCTAGACTGGACTGCACCTTGGGACATCGTTGGACACCGTGGGACGTCGTCGGTTCAGTGTGGGGTTAGGTTGGGGTTAGGTTGGGGTTAGGTTGGGGTTAGGTTGGGGTTAGGTTGGGGTTAGGTTGGGGTTAGGTTGGGGTTAGGTTGGGGTTAGGTTGGGGTTAGGTTGGGGTTAGGTTGGGGTTAGGTTGGGGTTAGGTTGGGGTTAGGTTGGGGTTAGGTTGGGGTTAGGTTGGGGTTAGGTTGGGGTTAGGTTGGGGTTAGGTTGGGGTTAGGTTGGGGTTAGGTTGGGGTTAGGTTGGGGTTAGGTTGGGGTTAGGTTGGGGTTAGGTTGGGGTTAGGTTGGGGTTAGGTTGGGGTTAGGTTGTCAGCGCCCGCTGGCAGCGGTGGAGACGTGGACTTCCCACCGATCACATGGGTTAAGCAACGGTCGCCGCGGCACGGACAAGGATGGGTGAACGTTCGGGCGGGCGCTGGCGAAGAGGAAGGAGGCGCACCGCCGCCATTTTTCTGGGATTCTCCAAGGAGTACTAGGCAGGCAGAAGCCCCCGGAGCGCAGGACTACCCCGGGGGTAACCGGCGGAGCTATCCCGGCCGCCACAGGAGCACATGGAAACCAGGAAGAAAGGCGTCAGGGACGGGGTCCCCAGGAAGACGCGCAGGATCGAGGCGCTAGGGGGTGTGGTCCCCCCTAGTGTTCCAAAGAAGAGCAAGGATGCCTCCCTTCGAAAGAAGGAGAGATAGACGCCCGGGGGTGACCGGCAGAATTCGGAAGAGAACCCGGGTGCGTCTCGACTCAGGCGTCAGGATAGGCCACCGTGGAGTTTTAGTCGGTAAGAGTCCGACACTACCCGCCTAGCGGGTGTCCATGAGGATTTCTCCACGAAAAAAAAAAAAAAAAAAAAAAAAGGTTGGGGTTAGGTTGGGGTTAGGTTGGGGTTAGGTTGGGGTTAGGTTGGGGTTAGGTTGGGGTTAGGTTGGGGTTAGGTTGGGGTTAGGTTGGGGTTAGGTTGGGTTAGGTTGGGGTTAGGTTGGGGTTAGGTTGGGGTTAGGTTGGGTTAGGTTGGGGTTAGGTTGGGGTTAGGTTAGGTTGGGGTTAGGTTGGGGTTAGGTTGGGGTTAGGTTGGGGTTAGGTTGGGGAGCACGAGGCGGGCATGGGTTCCCGGGGCATAGGACCATGCCCTGGGAAACCCCGATGGATCTGATGTTCTCTTACAGTCGGGTGGCGGCCGATCGGTGCCCTTGGCACCCGTCGGTTCGCCGATCCGGTGCGGAGAACTTCGGAGAAGTTGGCGGGCCCATGCCTGTCAAGACCACTCACCTCACCTTCTCGCGGGGCTCCCTGTCGCCCTGCACCGGCTTCGACCGGGGCAGGGCGCGAAAGAGTGAGTGGCACCAGGACGGAGACTTCGACGACGACCTCGGCGAAAAACAAACAACAATATGGAAATGGAGAACATAAACGACAAAGTTTACGGTGCAGGGGAGGGATACCCCAGTACCGGCGCAGTCGCGGGTAGTGAAGTGGGCCCCGCTGCGTCGATATCTCGCGACCACGGCCGTTCGAGGGTGGACCGCCAGGCCCCCGGACGCGTTTCTACGACTGGCGATGAAACAACGGGAGAGAGGAGGAGGATAACGGCAGGAGGACATTCAGAGGACGACAGGATGGAGACCGCGGAGGAGCCTCCGAGGAAGGCGACGAGACGTTCGCTGAGAGCCGCGAACAGGTCCGAGTACGTTTTTCTCGCGCCGGCCACGATGGACGACGGTACGTCACCGATGGCGGGGGGATCGCGGGGGCGGGCGAGGTCCGACGACGAGGAGTCGGTCGCCTCGATCGCCTCGCGTTCGTCGCTGGCTTCGATGGCGTCCAGGGGTAAGAGGAAGAGAACGGCAGCCGCGACAACACCGGTGGTGTCCGAAGAGTTGGAGGTGCAGATGAGGACGAGTTCTCCGGCGGAAATCAGCGCGGGCCTGACGATGCACGTGTCTGAAATCATGCACGTCGCGACGACGTCGTCGAACCTGAAGGGGACCTACATCAGGTCCCTGAAGAACGCGGCGAGCTATATCACCGCCGCCTGGAACGAGGAATCCGCGAGGAGGGAAAGGCCAGCGCGTGCCACCGACGACGTGGACGCTAGGCTGTCCGTGCTGGAGGGGGAGAACGCAGCCCTCCGCCAGGAGCTGAGGAGACTGGCCGCTCGCATCAACGAGTGCCCGCGATGCTCCGACGCGGCTCCCGAATACGCCCGCCCCGCGTGGGAAGGCGGAACCGAGAACAGGACGCGTCTGGACGCCCTGGAGAGAGCGGTCCGAGAACTGGGTCCCTCCATTCTCAGGACCATCGAAGAACGATTCGGAGACGCGCGAAGTCAACGCACCCCCGAAGCGCGACCCAGCGGGGACCGCCCCGTCGACCCTCCCGCCGCCCAACCGACGCCGCCCCGAAGGGAACGGGAGGACGGCGGATGGGAGCTGGTGGAGACGACGAAGAAAAGGAGGAGAAACAGGAAGAAGGCGAGCGAGGCGAAGGCAGCCGCCGCCGCCGCCGGAGGAGAGGCGGCGAGGAAAGGTCCGACCGCGCCACCACCGACGCGGGTACGGCAGCAACAACAGCGGCAACCCCAGGCCGGCAGGACGACGGGCGCACCGAAGGCGAGCGCCCCCGCTACGCAGAGAGGACCACCGCGGACACCCAAGGTGGTCACGCCCCCTCGCGCACCGCGAACATCCGCGGTGACCCTGACGTTGAAAGAGGGGGCGAGGATGTCGTACGCCGACGTCCTGGAAGCGGCAAGAACGAGGATCCCGCTATCGGAGCTCGGCACGGAGCGCCTCGAGATGAAGAAGGCGATGACGGGCGCCATTATAATACAAGTCCCCGGAGACAAGGACAGGGGAAAGGCGACGCTACTGGCGACGCGGCTGGCCGAGACGCTAGACCCGACGGCGGTGAGAATCGCCACACCGACCAGGATGGCGGAGCTGCGCGTGACCGGGATTGACATCTCGGTCAAGAAGGAGGAGCTGCGAAGAGCACTGGCCTCGGCGGCGGGATGCGGCAGCGCGGAGGTGCAAGTGGGCGAGATCGGCGCCACCAGAGGCGGCCTCGGATCGGCATGGGTCAAGTGTCCGGCGGCAGGAGCCCGCAAGCTGGCCCAGGCGGAGAAGATAGCCCTGGGCTGGTCAACGGCGAGGATAAGGGCCATACCGAAGCGGCCGCTGCAGTGTTTCAGGTGCCTGGAACTGGGGCACGTGCGCGCCACTTGCGTATCCGGCGAGGACCGAGGGCACCTGTGCTACAGGTGCGGCGGGAGCGGACACCGCGCCAGAGAGTGTCCCGCTTCCGCTCCCAAGTGTCCGCTGTGCGAGTCGCTCGGGGCACCCGCGAATCACAGGATGGGCGGAGAGGCATGCAGCCCCCCGAAGGTCAAGAGGAGGAGACCGATCCGCCAACCAGCAGCGGTAGCGGCAGCAGCAGCAGCAGCCGCCGCGGCAGAGACACCGGGAAGCGCCGCCGAATCAGCAGCAGCGGCGGATGGCCGGGAGGAGGCCATGGAGGTGGCGGCATAATTCAAGCGCCTGCTGCAATGCAATCTCGGTAGGTCGAGAAGAGCGCAAGATCTGCTCTTCCAGACCATCCGGGAGAACGAGGTGGCCCTGGCGGCGGTGGCGGAACCGCATCGTATACCCGACTCGCCCAACTGGATCGGGGACCTGGACGGATCCGCAGGAATAACGTGGACGTCGGCCTCGTGCCTCTTGCTGGACCGTGGCAGCGGCTTCGTCGCGGTCGAGTGGCTAGGAGCGGCGGTGGTGGCGGTGTACGTCTCTCCGAACATCGACCTGGACGCGTACGGGGAGTTTCTGGACCGAGTCGGCGAGTGCGTCCGAAGATGTCTCCCCCGCCAGGTGCTCGTCCTGGGGGACTTCAACGCCCACTCGACGCAATGGGGAAACCCCAGGACCAACTCCCGAGGAAGGATGCTCACCGACTGGGCAGCGGGTCTGGGGCTCCTGCTGGCGAACAGGGGCTCGGCGAGCACCTGCGTGGCGTGGAGAGGATCCTCGGTGGTGGACATCACGTGGGCTACCCCGGAGCTGCTCAGGCGAATCCGCGACTGGAGGGTGGCCGAGGGGGTGGAAACGCTGTCCGACCACCTCTACATTCTGATGGAGGTGACCCTGGGGACCGAGGACGACGCCGGGAGGAGGAGACGACGACGACCGGGAGAGAACCGTCGCCGCCCGCCGCCGCCGCCGCCGCGATGGCGCCTGAAGGAGATGGACAAGGAGATGCTGCGGGCGGCCGCGATCGTGTCCGCCTGGAGCTGGGACGCCCGACGGGCGACCGAGCAGGGAGACATCGACGAGGAGGCGGAGGAGCTCCGAAGATACATGACCGCGGCGTGCGACGCCTCGATGCCGCGCTCCGTCCCGGGGGGCGGACGAGACCGGGGAACGTACTGGTGGACCCCGGAGATCGCCGAGATGCGAGAGAACTGCGTTCGGGCCCGCAGAAGATTCCTAAGGGCCCGTCGTCGCAGACTGACGCGCGACGAGGAGGAGATCTCCCGCCGCTACGAGGAGTACAGAGAGGCGAGACGGACTCTTCAGCGGGAGATCAAGACCGCGAAATCTCGGTGCTGGACGGAGCTGATCGAGGAGGTCGAATCCGACCCGTGGGGACGGCCGTACAAAGTGGTCACCAAGAAGCTACGACCCTCGGCGCCCCCGCTGACCTCGGACATGGACCCGACGCTGTTGGACAACGTCGTCGGGACGCTGTTCCCGCCGGAAGACGCGAGCGCGAGCCAACCGGCGCCATCCTCCCCCTCCTCCGTCGACGACGACGACGACGACGACGAGGAGACGGCGACGACGACCGCGACGGGATGGAGCGAGGAACTGCGAGTCAGCGACGAGGAGCTCTTCGAAGCGGCCAGGAGGACGGCGTCCCGCGACGTGGCGCCAGGCCCCGACGGAATACCGGGCCGAGCGTGGGCGGAGTCGATCGTCACCATGGCTCCCCGCCTGCGACACCTGTTCGACAGATGCCTGGAGGAGGGCGTCTACCCCCGGACATGGCGGACGGCCAGGCTGGTGCTGCTGCGAAAGGAGGGTCGCCCGCCGGACTCGCCGTCCGCGTACAGGCCGATATGCCTGCTGGACGAGGTGGGCAAGATGCTGGAGAGGATCGTCGCCGCCCGGCTGGAGGTTCACATCACCGAGAGGACGCCCGGATGGCACGACAGCCAGTACGGATTCCGCCGCGGCCGCTCGACCGTGGACGCGGTGAAGAGGCTGAGGGCCATGGCCGAGGACAAGGTCTCCCGAGAGGGGGTGGCGGTGGCGGTGTCGCTCGACGTCACCAACGCCTTCAACTCCATCCCCTGGGGCAGGATCCTGGAAGCCCTGCGCCACTTCGAGGTCCCGGCGTACCTGGTGGGGATCGTTCGAGCGTACCTCGCCGACAGGTACATCGTCTACGCCGGCAGGAACGGGGAGGAGAGAAGACGGATCGAGCGCGGCGTTCCGCAGGGGTCGGTGCTGGGACCGCTGCTCTGGATCACGGCCTACGACTCGGTCCTCCGATGTCCGATGCCCCCGGGAGCGGGAACGGTGTGCTACGCCGACGACACCCTGGTCCTGGCCGGGGGACGGTGGTGGCACGACACGGCGAACCGCACGGAGGACGCAGTGGCGTGCGCGGTGAGCGCCATTCGGAGGCTCGGCCTGACGGTGTCGCCGGCCAAGTCGGAGGCGCTGTGGTTCTTCGACCAGCGACGAAGAGGAACGCCTCCCCCCGGGCTGACGGTGAACATCGGCGGAGAAGAGGTCCCGGTGGGACGACAGATGAGGTACCTGGGCCTCACGATCGACAGCGGATGGACCTTCGGACCACACTTCGAGCAACTGGTCCCGAAGGCGACGGCCGCGGCCAACGCCCTGTGCGGCCTCCTACCGAACATCGGCGGAGCGGGATCGAGAGTCCGCCGCCTCTACGAGGGAGTGGTTCGGTCCCGAGTTCTCTACGGGGCACCCGTCTGGGCCAGAAGCCTGGCGACCAGCCGCCGCAGCCTGACCTTGCTGCGGAGGCTGCAGAGGACGACCGCTATCCGCATAGCGAGAGGCTACAGGACGACATCGTACGCGTCGGCGACCGTGCTGGCGGCCTCCCCGCCGTTCGAGCTGCAAGCCTTGGCGCTCGAACGCGTATACGAACACCAGAGGAATCCGACGCCATCGACCGCCGGCCAGCCGGCCCCGAACATCCGGGAGGAGGCGAGGAAGGAGACCTGGGAACGATGGCGCTCGCAGCTGATCCAGGAGGACGCCGTGCGGCCGCACCGGGCCGTTCGCGCCGTGCTTCCCAACTGGGAGGCGTGGAGGGATCGAGGCGGGGCGCCGCTGACCTTCAGGATGACGCAGCTGCTCACCGGCCACGGAGTGTTCGGCGAGTACCTGCTAAGGATTCGGCGAGAGACGACGTCCGTCTGTCACCACTGCGAGGAAGAGGAGGACACGGCGCAGCACACGCTGGAGTTCTGCCCGGCGTGGGCGGAACCACGACGCGTCCTGCGGCTCGAAATCGGCGAGAGCTTAGCCCCCGAAGCGGTCGTCGCGGCCATGCTCAGAGGGCGCCAGGAGTACTCCGCTGTCCGCACCTACTGCGAGCAGGTCATGCTGGCGAAGGAGCGGGCGGAACGTAGCAGGGAACGAGATCGCGACCCGTCCAGGAGGTCGCAGCGCCCTAGGAATACAACGCGCTACAGGGGCGCGACGCCGCCACCGGCGCCGCCGCGGCCGCCGTAGGAGCGCGTGGAAACCAGGAAGAGGCGTCAGGGGGACGGGGTCCCCAGAACGACGCAACAGGAGCGAGGCGCTAGGGGGCGTGGTCCCCCCCTAGCGTTCCAAGAAGATCAAGGACGCCTCCCTTCGACGTAAGGAGAGATAGACGCCCGGGGGTAACCGGTAGTAATTCGGGAGAGATCCCGGGTGCATCTCGACTCAGGCGTCAGGACAGGCCACCGTGGAGTTTTAGTCGGTAAGAGTCCGACACTACCCGCCTAGCGGGTGTCCATGAGGATTTCTCCACGAAAAAAAAAAAAAAAAAAAAAAGGTTGGGGTTAGGTTGGGGTTAGGTTGGGGTTAGGTTGGGGTTAGGTTGGGGTTAGGTTGGGGTTAGGTTGGGTTAGGTTGGGGTTAGGTTGGGGTTAGGTTGGGGTTAGGTTGGGGTTAGGTTGGGGTTAGGTTGGGGTTAGGTTGGGGTTAGGTTGGGTTAGGTTGGGGTTAGGTTGGGTTAGGTTGGGGTTAGGTTGGGGTTAGGTTGGGGTTAGGTTGGGTTAGGTTGGGGTTAGGTTAGGTTGGGGTTCCCGCTGGCAGCGGTGGAGACGTGGACTTCCCACCGATCACATGGGTTAAGCAACGGTCGCCGCGGCACGGACAAGGATGGGTGAACGTTCGGGCGGGCGCTGGCGAAGAGGAAGGAGGCGCACCGCCGCCATTTTTCTGGGATTCTCCAAGGAGTACTAGGCAGGCAGAAGCCCCCGGAGCGCAGGACTACCCCGGGGGTAACCGGCGGAGCTATCCCGGCCGCCACAGGAGCACATGGAAACCAGGAAGAAAGGCGTCAGGGACGGGGTCCCCAGGAAGACGCGCAGGATCGAGGCGCTAGGGGGTGTGGTCCCCCCTAGTGTTCCAAAGAAGAGCAAGGATGCCTCCCTTCGAAAGAAGGAGAGATAGACGCCCGGGGGTGACCGGCAGAATTCGGAAGAGAACCCGGGTGCGTCTCGACTCAGGCGTCAGGATAGGCCACCGTGGAGTTTTAGTCGGTAAGAGTCCGACACTACCCGCCTAGCGGGTGTCCATGAGGATTTCTCCACGAAAAAAAAAAAAAAAAAAAAGGTTAGGTTGGGGTTAGGTTGGGGTTAGGTTGGGGTTAGGTTGGGGTTAGGTTGGGGTTAGGTTGGGGTTAGGTTGGGGTTAGGTTGGGGTTAGGTTGGGGTTAGGTTGGGGTTAGGTTGGGGTTAGGTTGGGGTTAGGTTGGGGTTAGGTTGGGGTTAGGTTGGGGTTAGGTTGGGGTTAGGTTGGGGTTAGGTTGGGGTTAGGTTGGGGTTAGGTTGGGGTTAGGTTGGGGTTAGGTTGGGGTTAGGTTGGGGTTAGGTTGGGGTTAGGTTGGGGTTAGGTTGGGGTTAGGTTGGGGTTAGGTTGGGGTTAGGTTGGGGTTAGGTTGGGGTTAGGTTGGGGTTAGGTTGGGGTTAGGTTGGGGTTAGGTTGGGGTTAGGTTGGGGTTAGGTTGGGGTTAGGTTGGGGTTAGGTTGGGGTTAGGTTGGGGTTAGGTTGGGGTTAGGTTGGGGTTAGGTTGGGGTTAGGTTGGGGTTAGGTTGGGGTTAGGTTGGGGTTAGGTTGGGGTTAGGTTGGGGTTAGGTTGGGGTTAGGTTGGGGTTAGGTTGGGGTTAGGTTGGGGTTAGGTTGGGGTTAGGTTGGGGTTAGGTTGGGGTTAGGTTGGGGTTAGGTTGGGGTTAGGTTGGGGTTAGGTTGGGGTTAGGTTGGGGTTAGGTTGGGGTTAGGTTGGGGTTAGGTTGGGGTTAGGTTGGGGTTAGGTTGGGGTTAGGTTGGGGTTAGGTTGGGGTTAGGTTGGGGTTAGGTTGGGGTTAGGTTGGGGTTAGGTTGGGGTTAGGTTGGGGTTAGGTTGGGGTTAGGTTGGGGTTAGGTTGGGGTTAGGTTGGGTTAGGTTGGGGTTAGGTTGGGGTTAGGTTGGGGTTAGGTTAGGTTGGGGTTAGGTTGGGGTTAGGTTAGGTTGGGGTTAGGTTGGGGTTAGGTTGGGTTAGGTTGGGGTTAGGTTGGGTTAGGTTGGGGTTAGGTTGGGGTTAGGTTGGGGTTAGGTTGGGGTTAGGTTGGGTTAGGTTGGGGTTAGGTTGGGGTTAGGTTAGGTTGGGGTTAGGTTGGGGTTAGGTTGGGTTAGGTTGGGGTTAGGTTGGGGTTAGGTTGGGTTAGGTTGGGGTTAGGTTGGGGTTAGGTTGGGGTTAGGTTGGGGTTAGGTTGGGGTTAGGTTGGGGTTAGGTTGGGGTTAGGTTGGGGTTAGGTTAGGTTGGGGTTAGGTTGGGGTTAGGTTGGGGTTAGGTTGGGGTTAGGTTGGGGTTAGGTTGGGGTTAGGTTGGGGTTAGGTTGGGGTTAGGTTGGGGTTAGGTTGGGGTTAGGTTGGGGTTAGGTTGGGGTTAGGTTGGGGTTAGGTTGGGGTTAGGTTGGGGTTAGGTTGGGGTTAGGTTGGGGTTAGGTTGGGGTTAGGTTGGGGTTAGGTTGGGGTTAGGTTGGGGTTAGGTTGGGGTTAGGTTGGGGTTAGGTTGGGGTTAGGTTGGGGTTAGGTTGGGGTTAGGTTGGGGTTAGGTTGGGGTTAGGTTGGGGTTAGGTTGGGGTTAGGTTGGGGTTAGGTTGGGGTTAGGTTGGGGTTAGGTTGGGGTTAGGTTGGGGTTAGGTTGGGGTTAGGTTGGGGTTAGGTTGGGGTTAGGTTGGGGTTAGGTTGGGGTTAGGTTGGGGTTAGGTTGGGGTTAGGTTGGGGTTAGGTTGGGGTTAGGTTGGGGTTAGGTTGGGGTTAGGTTGGGGTTAGGTTGGGGTTAGGTTGGGGTTAGGTTGGGGTTAGGTTGGGGTTAGGTTGGGGTTAGGTTGGGGTTAGGTTGGGGTTAGGTTGGGGTTAGGTTGGGGTTAGGTTGGGGTTAGGTTGGGGTTAGGTTGGGGTTAGGTTGGGGTTAGGTTGGGGTTAGGTTGGGGTTAGGTTGGGGTTAGGTTGGGGTTAGGTTGGGGTTAGGTTGGGGTTAGGTTGGGGTTAGGTTGGGGTTAGGTTGGGGTTAGGTTGGGGTTAGGTTGGGGTTAGGTTGGGGTTAGGTTGGGGTTAGGTTGGGGTTAGGTTGGGGTTAGGTTGGGGTTAGGTTGGGGTTAGGTTGGGGTTAGGTTGGGGTTAGGTTGGGGTTAGGTTGGGGTTAGGTTGGGGTTAGGTTGGGGTTAGGTTGGGGTTAGGTTGGGGTTAGGTTGGGGTTAGGTTGGGGTTAGGTTGGGTTAGGTTGGGGTTAGGTTGGGGTTAGGTTGGGGTTAGGTTGGGGTTAGGTTGGGGTTAGGTTGGGGTTAGGTTGGGGTTAGGTTGGGGTTAGGTTGGGGTTAGGTTGGGGTTAGGTTGGGGTTAGGTTGGGGTTAGGTTGGGGTTAGGTTGGGGTTAGGTTGGGGTTAGGTTGGGGTTAGGTTGGGGTTAGGTTGGGGTTAGGTTGGGGTTAGGTTGGGGTTAGGTTGGGGTTAGGTTGGGGTTAGGTTGGGGTTAGGTTGGGGTTAGGTTGGGGTTAGGTTGGGGTTAGGTTGGGGTTAGGTTGGGGTTAGGTTGGGGTTAGGTTGGGGTTAGGTTGGGGTTAGGTTGGGGTTAGGTTGGGGTTAGGTTGGGGTTAGGTTGGGGTTAGGTTGGGGTTAGGTTGGGGTTAGGTTGGGGTTAGGTTGGGGTTAGGTTGGGGTTAGGTTGGGGTTAGGTTGGGGTTAGGTTGGGGTTAGGTTGGGGTTAGGTTGGGGTTAGGTTGGGGTTAGGTTGGGGTTAGGTTGGGGTTAGGTTGGGGTTAGGTTGGGGTTAGGTTGGGGTTAGGTTGGGGTTAGGTTGGGGTTAGGTTGGGGTTAGGTTGGGGTTAGGTTGGGGTTAGGTTGGGGTTAGGTTGGGGTTAGGTTGGGGTTAGGTTGGGGTTAGGTTGGGGTTAGGTTGGGGTTAGGTTGGGGTTAGGTTGGGGTTAGGTTGGGGTTAGGTTGGGGTTAGGTTGGGGTTAGGTTGGGGTTAGGTTGGGGTAGGTTGGGTTAGGTTGGGGTTAGGTTGGGGTTAGGTTGGGGTTAGGTTGGGGTTAGGTTGGGGTTAGGTTGGGGTTAGGTTGGGGTTAGGTTGGGGTTAGGTTGGGGTTAGGTTGGGGTTAGGGTGGGGTTAGGTTGGGGTTAGGTTGGGGTTAGGTTGGGGTGGTTGGAGGGGGGTGGTTGGGGGTTGGTGGGGGTAGGTTGGGGTAGGTTGGGGGTAGGTTGGGGTTGAGGGTGGGGTTAGGTTGGGGTTAGGTTGGGTTAGGTTGGGGGTAGGGTGGGGTTAGGTTGGGGTTAGGTTGGGGTTAGGTTGGGGTTAGGGTGGGGTTAGGTTGGGGGTTAGGTTGGGGTTAGGTTGGGGTTAGGTTGGGGTTAGGTGGGGGTTAGGTTGGGGTTAGGTTGGGGTTAGGTTGGGGTTAGGTTGGGGTTAGGTTGGGGTTAGGTTGTGGGGTTAGGTTGGGGTTAGGTTGGGGGTTAGGTTGGGGTTAGGTTGGGGGTATGGTTGGGTTAGGTTGGGGTTAGGTTGGGGTTAGGTGGGGTTAGGTTGGGGTTAGGTTGGGGTTAGGTTGGGGTTAGGTTGGGGTTAGGTGGGGTAGGTGGGTTAGGTTGGGGTTAGGTTGGGGTTAGGGTTGGGGTAGGTGGGGTTAGGTTTGGGGGTAGGTTGGGGTAGGTTGGGGTTGGTTGGGGTAGGTTGGGGTTAGGTTGGGGTTAGGTTGGGGGTTAGGTTGGGGTTAGGTTGGGGTTAGGTTGGGGTAGGGTGGGGTGAGGGTGGGGGGTAGGTTGGGGGTAGGTTGGGGTAGGTTGGGGTGTGGTGGGGGTGAGGGTGGGGTTAGGGTGGGGGGGAGGTGGGGGAGGTTGGGGTAGGTGGGGTGTAGGTGGGGGTGAGGGTGGGGGTTAGGGTGGGGTTAGGTTGGGGTGGTGGTTGGGGTAGGTGGGGGGTAGGTTGGGGTGAGGTGGGGTGGGTTAGGGTGGGTTAGGTGGGGGTAGGTGGGGTAGGTTGGGGGTAGGTTGGGGTTTGGTGGGGTGGTGGGTAGGGGGGTAGGTGGGGTTAGGTGGGGGTAGGTTGGGGGGAGGTGGTAGGTTGGGGTAGGTTGGGGTGGGGTTAGGGTGGGGGTAGGTTGGGGTAGGGGGGTAGGGGTTGGGGTAGGTTGGGTTAGGTGGGTGAGGTGGGGTTAGGTTGGGGTAGGTTGGGTTAGGTTGGGGTTAGGTTGGGGGTTGGGAGGTGAGGGGGTGAGGGGGGGGTGAGGTGGGGTTAGGAGGGGAAGGGTGGGGTAGGTGGGATTGGGGGTTAGGTTGGGGTTAGGTTGGGGTTAGGTTGGGGTTAGGTTGGGGTTAGGTTGGGGTTAGGTTGGGGTTAGGTTGGGGTTAGGTTGGGGTTAGGTTGGGGTTAGGTTGGGGTTAGGTTGGGGTTAGGTTGGGGTTAGGTTGGGGTTAGGTTGGGGTTAGGTTGGGGTTAGGTTGGGGTTAGGTTGGGGTTAGGTTGGGGTTAGGTTGGGGTTAGGTTGGGGTTAGGTTGGGGTTAGGTTGGGGTTAGGTTGGGGTTAGGTTGGGGTTAGGTTGGGGTTAGGTTGGGGTTAGGTTGGGGTTAGGTTGGGGTTAGGTTGGGGTTAGGTTGGGGTTAGGTTGGGGTTAGGTTGGGGTTAGGTTGGGGTTAGGTTGGGGTTAGGTTGGGGTTAGGTTGGGGTTAGGTTGGGGTTAGGTTGGGGTTAGGTTGGGGTTAGGTTGGGGTTAGGTTGGGGTTAGGTTGGGGTTAGGTTGGGGTTAGGTTGGGGTTAGGTTGGGGTTAGGTTGGGGTTAGGTTGGGGTTAGGTTGGGGTTAGGTTGGGGTTAGGTTGGGGTTAGGTTGGGGTTAGGTTGGGGTTAGGTTGGGGTTAGGTTGGGGTTAGGTTGGGGTTAGGTTGGGGTTAGGTTGGGGTTAGGTTGGGGTTAGGTTGGGGTTAGGTTGGGGTTAGGTTGGGGTTAGGTTGGGGTTAGGTTGGGGTTAGGTTGGGGTTAGGTTGGGGTTAGGTTGGGGTTAGGTTGGGGTTAGGTTGGGGTTAGGTTGGGGTTAGGTTGGGGTTAGGTTGGGGTTAGGTTGGGGTTAGGTTGGGGTTAGGTTGGGGTTAGGTTGGGGTTAGGTTGGGGTTAGGTTGGGGTTAGGTTGGGGTTAGGTTGGGGTTAGGTTGGGGTTAGGTTGGGGTTAGGTTGGGGTTAGGTTGGGGTTAGGTTGGGGTTAGGTTGGGGTTAGGTTGGGGTTAGGTTGGGGTTAGGTTGGGGTTAGGTTGGGGTTAGGTTGGGGTTAGGTTGGGGTTAGGTTGGGGTTAGGTTGGGGTTAGGTTGGGGTTAGGTTGGGGTTAGGTTGGGGTTAGGTTGGGGTTAGGTTGGGGTTAGGTTGGGGTTAGGTTGGGGTTAGGTTGGGGTTAGGTTGGGGTTAGGTTGGGGTTAGGTTGGGGTTAGGTTGGGGTTAGGTTGGGGTTAGGTTGGGGTTAGGTTGGGGTTAGGTTGGGGTTAGGTTGGGGTTAGGTTGGGGTTAGGTTGGGGTTAGGTTGGGGTTAGGTTGGGGTTAGGTTGGGGTTAGGTTGGGGTTAGGTTGGGGTTAGGTTGGGGTTAGGTTGGGGTTAGGTTGGGGTTAGGTTGGGGTTAGGTTGGGGTTAGGTTGGGGTTAGGTTGGGGTTAGGTTGGGGTTAGGTTGGGGTTAGGTTGGGGTTAGGTTGGGGTTAGGTTGGGGTTAGGTTGGGGTTAGGTTGGGGTTAGGTTGGGGTTAGGTTGGGGTTAGGTTGGGGTTAGGTTGGGGTTAGGTTGGGGTTAGGTTGGGGTTAGGTTGGGGTTAGGTTGGGGTTAGGTTGGGGTTAGGTTGGGGTTAGGTTGGGGTTAGGTTGGGGTTAGGTTGGGGTTAGGTTGGGGTTAGGTTGGGGTTAGGTTGGGGTTAGGTTGGGGTTAGGTTGGGGTTAGGTTGGGGTTAGGTTGGGGTTAGGTTGGGGTTAGGTTGGGGTTAGGTTGGGGTTAGGTTGGGGTTAGGTTGGGGTTAGGTTGGGGTTAGGTTGGGGTTAGGTTGGGGTTAGGTTGGGGTTAGGTTGGGGTTAGGTTGGGGTTAGGTTGGGGTTAGGTTGGGGTTAGGTTGGGGTTAGGTTGGGGTTAGGTTGGGGTTAGGTTGGGGTTAGGTTGGGGTTAGGTTGGGGTTAGGTTGGGGTTAGGTTGGGGTTAGGTTGGGGTTAGGTTGGGGTTAGGTTGGGGTTAGGTTGGGGTTAGGTTGGGGTTAGGTTGGGGTTAGGTTGGGGTTAGGTTGGGGTTAGGTTGGGGTTAGGTTGGGGTTAGGTTGGGGTTAGGTTGGGGTTAGGTTGGGGTTAGGTTGGGGTTAGGTTGGGGTTAGGTTGGGGTTAGGTTGGGGTTAGGTTGGGGTTAGGTTGGGGTTAGGTTGGGGTTAGGTTGGGGTTAGGTTGGGGTTAGGTTGGGGTTAGGTTGGGGTTAGGTTGGGGTTAGGTTGGGGTTAGGTTGGGGTTAGGTTGGGGTTAGGTTGGGGTTAGGTTGGGGTTAGGTTGGGGTTAGGTTGGGGTTAGGTTGGGGTTAGGTTGGGGTTAGGTTGGGGTTAGGTTGGGGTTAGGTTGGGGTTAGGTTGGGGTTAGGTTGGGGTTAGGTTGGGGTTAGGTTGGGGTTAGGTTGGGGTTAGGTTGGGGTTAGGTTGGGGTTAGGTTGGGGTTAGGTTGGGGTTAGGTTGGGGTTAGGTTGGGGTTAGGTTGGGGTTAGGTTGGGGTTAGGTTGGGGTTAGGTTGGGGTTAGGTTGGGGTTAGGTTGGGGTTAGGTTGGGGTTAGGTTGGGGTTAGGTTGGGGTTAGGTTGGGGTTAGGTTGGGGTTAGGTTGGGGTTAGGTTGGGGTTAGGTTGGGGTTAGGTTGGGGTTAGGTTGGGGTTAGGTTGGGGTTAGGTTGGGGTTAGGTTGGGGTTAGGTTGGGGTTAGGTTGGGGTTAGGTTGGGGTTAGGTTGGGGTTAGGTTGGGGTTAGGTTGGGGTTAGGTTGGGGTTAGGTTGGGGTTAGGTTGGGGTTAGGTTGAGGTGGGTTAGGTTGGGGTTAGGTTGGGGTTAGGTTGGGGTTAGGTTGGGGTTAGGTTGGGGTTAGGTTGGGGTTAGGTTGGGGTTAGGTTGGGGTTAGGTTGGGGTTAGGTTGGGGTTAGGTTGGGGTTAGGTTGGGGTTAGGTTGGGGTTAGGTTGGGGTTAGGTTGGGGTTAGGTTGGGGTTAGGTTGGGGTTAGGTTGGGGTTAGGTTGGGGTTAGGTTGGGGTTAGGTTGGGGTTAGGTTGGGGTTAGGTTGGGGTTAGGTTGGGGTTAGGTTGGGGTTAGGTTGGGGTTAGGTTGGGGTTAGGTTGGGGTTAGGTTGGGGTTAGGTTGGGGTTAGGTTGGGGTTAGGTTGGGGTTAGGTTGGGGTTAGGTTGGGGTTAGGTTGGGGTTAGGTTGGGGTTAGGTTGGGGTTAGGTTGGGGTTAGGTTGGGGTTAGGTTGGGGTTAGGTTGGGGTTAGGTTGGGGTTAGGTTGGGGTTAGGTTGGGG